>NC_073692.1:117003786-117065483 GCF_029784155.1 Uranotaenia lowii
ACTTTGTCTATCTCGGCTCACTGGTGACCGCAGACAATGACACCAGCCGTGCGATCCGGCTGCGAATTATCAGCGGAAGTCGTGCCTACTATGGACTCCACAAGCAACTGCGGTCGAGAAGACTTAGCCCTCGCACGAAGTGTAACCTGTAGAAGCTCATTAAACCGGTTGTTCTCTACGGGCACGAGACATGGATATTGCTCGAGGAGGACCTGCGTACACTCGGAGTATTCGAGCGACGAGTGTTAAGAACCATCTTTGGCGGCGTACTGGAGAACGGAGTGTGAAGGCGAAGGATGAACCACGAGCTCGCGCGACTACGTTACAATGTTTCCAAAACTATAGTTCTGTACAAATCGGTTGAGAACCATATAGCGATTTTAGTCAGAAGTGTCGGATACAATAACACCTGGACTTCTCATATCGCAGCGAACACCTTTTTTGCAGGACAGTCGTCCAGCATTTTCGAAACATGTCCTGCCCAGCGTTTCTGTCCAGCCTTCACCACCTTCTGGAGGTTCATGCTTTGGCTCTATTATTTTATTTATTTGATTTCGTCTTTGGTTTAATTACCGTACAGACTGATGACTTAAAAACTAGGAAATTCTTCTTAAGCCTTTTTTAAAACGACGTTTGCACATATTAAAATTAAACAAATGATACACTAAATTAAAAAGTTCACAACACTTGTCAATAGGGTGATTTTGGCCATAGGCAGTACGGTGGTGAGGAATAGAAAGAAACTGACGTTGTCGAAGTGTTCTCGTAGGTACATAAATGTTAACACGTTGTAGAATGTAAGCTCAGTCAAAACGGTTGGTCAATGTGTCGAATATAGAATCTTGCTGCAGTTCGACGCGCCGCTTTTTGAGTGAGGTTAGACATATCAGAGCACACCTTTCCTCGTACGGTGGGAGTTGGAGCGGGTCATTCCAGGGAAGACGCCGTAGAGCGTATCTTAGGAAACATCGTTGAACTCGTTCAAGACGGTGGCATTGTGTGCTTTGAGCTGGAGCCCACACCTGAACGGCGTACTCCAGTATGCTACGTACTGAAGCACAGTATATGGCTTTCAGTGCATAGACGTCATCAAAATCCTTGGTGTTCCGACGTAGGAATCCGAGAGCCGCAAATCCTTTTGCAGAAGTGAGCGCGACATGTTCTGCAAATGTGAGCCTGTTATCGATCTTCACTCCTAGGTCGAGAATAGACTGCACTTTCTCCAGCCTAACTCCGGTTAGTTGATAGTCAAAATTTATCGTTCTTCTACACTCCGTTCTCCTGCATGCCGTTAAAGCTGCACACACTCGCCACTCAAATACTCCGAGTGTGTGCAGGTCCTTCTCAAGCAATACCATGTCTCGTGCCCGTAGAGGACAACGGCGCCTTTTCTCCTGGAAAATTCGAACTCGCTGCTTCTTTCGCCGTCGATGATTTTTCACGTTTCGCTGGTTCCTCCTTGCACTACCACCACCCGTGCGTCGATCTCTTGGTTCATCACCCTTCTACACCCCTCGTCGAGCCAGTCGTTTCGTCGAGTTCGTTCCACATGCTCGATGGCATAATGCTATCAATGGATGTCTTGATGGTATCCCAACAGTCCTTGAGAGGGGCTTCGTCAAGCTCGCCCTCTGCCGGCAGGGCTGCTTCGAGCGATAGCGCGTAGTCTTCCAACCTCAGGTTGCATGAGTCGTGCGATATTTAACCGAGGCGGGCGTCGGTTTCGTATGTTATTCACAACGGAGTGAGATAGTGTTCTGACTCGACGTTGGTGCGTCTACAGAATCTGACGTTGATGATGTCAGAGAAGTGCCGGCTGTCTATCAAAACGTAGTCGATCTGTGATTGCGTTTGGTACGGTTATCTCCAGGTGTACTTGTGTGGGAGGCAGTGCTGGTAAAAGGTACTACGTACGGACATTCGTTTGGAGGCGGCGAAATCTATAAGTTGGCCCGTTTTCGTTGGTCAGCTGGTGCACGCTGAACCTTCCAATTGACCATCTCGGAATGTACCTCCTCCTAGTACCTCCTGCTAGTGAATGAATCAAACTTTAGAAAACGTGTAGAATGTAATTGATTATCGACACTCAATCAAAAGTCAATTTGAGGGTCATGTGATTTCTGCACTTTCAGTCTACCAACTCTTTTGACTTTGGGTTGATAAATATTTTTGGAAACCAATCACAGTTTTTTTTAAAATCCAGCATCACTCTGAAGAATTTAAACATTAACCAGTGTGTGTTGATTGTTGACTGTATATTGTTGACATTTTTGTGATAATAGGTGGTATGAATAAGAGTTGCTTCGATAGCTTTTACTTAGCTCGGGCTTTAGAATGGCAAAATTTGAAAGCATTTGCTCAACTAGATATTAAGAAGCAGAGTAGAACATTTACTTTCAACCAGCTCCGGATTAAAAATATGCATGCCATTCGAAGTATTTGACTCACAAAACTGCTCGAAAATAGCAAAAGCAATACTAGAGCTTTATTCATATCATCCGATGAATTTACATTTTATTAAATTCACATATTTAAAGGAGGCAAAAATATATGACACTTGATTTTCTGATATTTATGCGGTTACATCTTGACTAGACGAAAAAAAAGTGATGATGAGGCCGAAAAAATCAACACTGAGGGGAAAAAAGTTTATATTTACATATTAAATCAGTGCGGTGGAAAGTACTCCGCCGGCAGATTTTCAGATCTTTTCCACATTTTTCCTTGAAATAATACAATTTCTTCAATTAATAACATTTTTTCTCCCACCGACCCTATACTAACTATTTCATTGATTGATTGTTTGATTAGAGAGACTTTAAACTTAAAACTTCATTCATCTCTGTCAAACTAAAAATGTTTGGCTCGCTAAGATCTCGAACCAAACATCGCAAACCCGTGTACACCGGAAGTCAGATTTGCCCAGTTTCCTTTTTGAGGATATTTAGGAAAAATCCAATATTCTATCTCTCATTTTGTATTGAACTTATTGTAGTGAAAATTTATTGTTTCTGATACTTGTCATATCAAATGCCATCAGAATTGTATCAGATCAAACTAGAGTAATCATTCAATTTCACGACAATTGCTTCTATTTATAGATGCCTACCTATTTGTGTCAAAAGCAATTGCAGAAATAAGCAGAAACTCGTGCCAGAAGTTAAATAACGCTGCACGCTGCCGCCGCTCTTAATAGATGCTTATTTGCTGTGCAGAAGAAACCGCATCGTCATCGCCCAACAGGTTGGTAAGTTAAGTCGGTAAGATAAACATTCCATCATAACACGCTGTCTGGCCGTTGGTGTTTTATGCGATTATGACGCGCCATCATTAACGGCTTGACACCATAATTAATTGACGAGATTCACAGGTTCTATTATTAACCCTAGTGAGTTCACCGTTTCATGTTAATTGTGGTACAATGGAGATGTTGGCATCATTTCTTCTGAACTTGACCTTTTCCTGATCAGCTTAAGTGTCTCTTCGAGTGAGTTGAGATACAGTGAGACCGAAGTTTTTTTTCTAAGCTACCTATATCATAGACTTGGGCGTGAATTGAATCGTACCGAAAGAATAACCAATAATGCATCTAGCGTATGGGAAATTTCCCGTATATCTTGCAGCAATTGTCCATTCAGTTTCAAGTTTATGAAAAAAAAAACTAGGCCAAATATGTATTTAATTCAAATTAGTTTATTTGCTATATCTGACTTTATCACATTAATTCACTCGTTCAATGAACTCGTTACGCTCTTAGTTTTTTCACATACATTTAACCTCACAACCAATTCTATTTACAAAAATGTACAAGACCCTGCCGAGCGCCTTCAATTGAACGGACAATTCATCGCCTGGTCCATATGAACACAATAACCGCCGCTCGCGCTAAAAGCAGACAAATATAAGAAAGAAGAGAAAATCATTATACGACAGACAGTCAACAAAACTCGAAACCAACGTGTCCGGGGTATCCTGTCCCAGCAGGGACATCCCTATCCGCAGCGGGTTTCGGAGCGATATGATGTCCGACGGCAGGAAGGGCAGCCGGTTGTTCCGAATGCAACCGTTCGCACACCGGAAGGAAGCCATCGGTCGGCGGTTGTAGATGGCGTTGGCCAGGAAGCAGACACTCAGGAAGTGGCTGCAGCGGGCTTTTCCTGGGGAAATATTTGAAAATAAAATAGTCTTTCAGTTCATCAGTTTTGTTAAATTATTTTACAATTTATTTTATTTTATTGAACATTCATCAATCTGTTCTCAGGATTACTTTTCAAAACGTCTTATTAAACTAGTTTACCAAATTTTTGAAAAATCGTGACCTTTATTGACCGACCTAATTTTCAATGTCAAATGTTGCGCTGAATCTGAAAATGAAATTCAAAAAAATCTCAGTACAACTTTTGAGCTATGAACTATTTTTTTTAAATAATAAATAGTACTTGTACTTAGATTCAAATATCTCGAACTGCATAACACTATTTTGATATTCCTTTTTGCATGTTGATGGTGAATAAATTTTCTATAGATCTTTTGTGTTTCGTTGTTCCGTTTGATCATCAGTTTTATTGATATGAGTAATTTTATGATGGAAAAATCATGAATAAATACATTTTTCTAATTTTTTAACGACAGCTTTAGATTCGAACCGTAGTGTACTAATCATAGTATAAAGATTATTTAACATGGTAACTCTCATTCGCTCCATGCTGAAATGCAGAAGGTCAAATGTCAAATTTTAGCAAGATCGTACTTCGGGGAGGGGTTGTTGAGTCTCAAGCGTGAATGGAATTTTAAGGTTTTTTGCTAGAGAGGAGCAAAAAATACTGATTTTTCATTAAGTACAGCAAAGTCTTTTTACACTGATATACGTATCTCGTAAAAAAAAACCGTGCTAATTCCAAGGGATTGAAATCAAGAGAGAATTCTTCGCATTTGGAGTGGTAATGATCAAAATTCCACAACTGCTTCACAAATTGCAACAATAAGCACATTTTCACTCTCTCTGAGCACTGGTTTCTCTCATTTGAACCCAAACCTTCTAATTTTCTCTAACAAATTGCCACAAATTACCACAAATTCAATCATTTGCTGCACAATTTGTGTGATCATTGACGAATCTTCTCCATTTATTTCAGTTCCGCGGCTAATTCCCGACAACCGTGTAAAAAAGACCATTCAAATTCTACCGCTCTGAAACTTCATGTCTCAGGTCTCAGGTCTCAGGTCTCATGTGTCACGTTCTTAGTATCAGAGCTAAGATTTCCCAACTTCAAAATTTCTAAGTATTTCCCATTCAAAAGTACTATTTTCTTTCAAACCGTGTTAATTCGCGAAATCCGTGTAAAAAAACAAATCTTGTTAATTCTCGAAAACCTAACGAGCCTATAGTAAACAAAGAGCCGTATGTCATGATTGGGATTTTTGATTTTATGTCAGTGGCATTCCAATCGAGCAGAACCAAGCAGTCTTAAAGGCAGCCCCAAGGTTATTAGATCACAAGGTTCTCTGACTTTGTCAGTAAGTAGGCGAGGAGAGCGCGGTGAGGTTCAGTGAGTTTGTTTGTAAACATCGGAAGATTTGTTGGAGCTGAGGGCTTTGTTGGTAAACAAACTCCACGAACTCCATAGTAGCCAAATCGAAATGGCTGAATCGGGAGTTTCGCATATCGTTACACCTCTTATATATACACACCTTGGGCAGCCCTACAGCAGGGTTGCAAGCTCATTATTTTGAAAGGTATCAGATTGCGCTTCTTTGTTTACTATAGATTTTTTTACGAAAGCCGTGTAAAAAATCCGTATAACAAAACCTTAGTGTACTTTTAATCTTCATGTCTTAATTTAGTTTGAGATGATCGTTAAAAGTACTTAGTGAGTGTTATCTATATATGTAAATTTATTATACCACAAAGGTTGTTTCCAATGAGGAATTAGATGATACAAGGCTGATCCTTTTTTTCAAGAAAATTGAAAGAGTCCATTGCGATAGACTTCTTTAGGTTGGCTAAAATGTTTTTTTTTTCTCAATTTTAGTGTCTTTAATGAACGCTACATTTTCTGACCTCTTAATTTGACATTATGTTGTAATCGATAATTTTAATACTTTAATTATAGCATATTTCAAAGAAAAACTCTATAAAATGTCGTTAAGGGTTATATGAAACATTATTTGATTACTTTAAATTTCTGTGGAGCAAATTATTTGCGGAGCTAATAATATTATTAAATTTTTTATGAAGTGGTTCTTGAAACAAAATTGTTATTATCTTCAACAAAAAATATTTTTCGAAAAACTGCTTCCACTAAAATTAAAAAAAAAAACACTTAATATATTGCGTCAGCTTTCATTACATCGTATGAAACAAACTGTAAAAAAATTATGTTGTCTAGACAACATAATCTATATGATAAATTCAAATTTTAATGTTGTTTTGATATCTTTTGCAGCAGTTTTCTGGGAATTCTTAAGATGTTTCATACGACGTAATCAAAGCTCATGTAAAAAAATTGTTCCTCAGATAGTTTTGATTACTGTTTTGAGCATAATATTTTGTTGGCTCATCTGTTGTCTCCTGAGCCGAGGGTTGTTGATTTTGCATTTAAAGCCTTTTCAAAAATTCGAGAATCAAGATCACCTTGTATAATCTTTCTGAAATACGTGGCTTTTATAAAACCAAAAACGCGACCATTTCCTAGCAAAATTTTTAAAACTCGGTGAACTTATCTGAAAATTTAGAAACCATTATATAAAATTTGATAAATTTATATGAAAATTGAAGCTTATTATGAAAATGCATAAGATAATTTTTTAGAATGAATTTTTGTTCAATAAAAACGTCTTACCAGTTTAAAAACTTATTATAATAATATAATTGATAACTCAAAGGAACAGCATTTTGACAGATTTTCTCTATCACCTCTAGTTTTGATTATGTATATGGAGCTTATAAGGTTAAAAATGAATCAGATTTGAGTGACATCAATCATTGAAAACTGAAAAAGTAACAATCTATATGAAAGAGATGAACTGATCCTAAATTGGTTTATCATACCTCATTTCATTCTAGATACAAATATTTATTTTTTAAAAGTTTGGGAAAATATCGTAACGAATATTTATGACATTACCGAACAAAAAGTTTAAAAAAGGGTTTATTTCATTCAACAATTATGTTGAAGCCTGCAAAACATTTTGATTTTTGCTTTGAAAAATATTTAAAATTTTTACTCAAAACTTCCACATTTTACAATATGGAGAAGAGTAAACAAAACGAGAACTTCTATAAGTTTTTTCACAGAAGTCGAAATCACTCAAGTTCTTGAAGAAAGTTTAATCGCTTTATTAACTTTATTTAAAAATATGTTTTGCAACGTAAAATTGCAGAAATTTAATACCAAAATGATTTTTACCGATTTTCAAACTTTATTTAAAAAATAAAAACTGGTAACTAAAAAAAATTGAGGCTGAAATAGATTTCTTGAAGAATATTTCACATCAGTATAAAATTTGTAATAACATGAACGATTTTTTTATAATCAAAGTGATAAATTATTGAGTAATCGATTTTAGGTTTTAGATTTTTTTTTGCTTATCCTGATGATTATCGTGAGTAGTAAACACCTTTTACATGGATCCAACTTGTTGATAGGTTAAACTAGTATTCGATACATGAATTTTGAAGTTAAAATGATCGGTTTAAATTCTGAACTTGCTTAGTAATAACAAGTTCATAATAAACATTCTGAAGACGAGGCAGGGGTTTTAAGTGTTAAGATTTGAGATTCAATACAAAAATTTTTTTGAATTGCTAAACTAATTAAAAGTAGTTTCAATCCGTGAGCGTAATGTACATATTTAGTGTCGTAAAATGCCATGCCCAAAGCCTTAAGTGAAAAAGGTATAAATTTCAGTTTTCTGACATTTTCAACACTTATTTTGGAATCAAGTGATTTCCTGTTGCTACGGAAAATTCATTTCAAGAACTAAAATTATACTTGGAAAATTCTCCAATGGGGGAGGAGGAGGTTAAACCCCTCAATTCCCACTTCCCATCACCTCCGTTTACACGACCATGGTTGCCAGAGACATTCCAGACAAGGATGCCGAAAAAATTTCTGTGTTTTGGCGAAAAAAAATTCTGACTTTCTGTGATTTTGCCCAAAAATTCTATGACGATATTTCCTTATTTTGAATTGAAATTTCATGATAAATTTGATCTTTTTTACATTTTACTTGAGTAAAGTACCTTTCAAATCTTATTATATTTTTGCAATCTAAACTTAGAAATCCGAAAATAATATTGACATCAAAAATTAAAATTTAGGAAATACGTAGGAGAGAGTGGGGTATTATAGGCAAAAGTCAACAACATATAGAAAAAATATGCTTACGTAAAGCGACGATGATGACAGTTGGAGATTTTTATCATAACACACAGCTGAGATATTTAAAGTGGCCCACGTTTCCCCATGGCCCACGTTGCTTCACTCTCCCCTGCAAAATTAAAAAAATCTGTTAAATTCTGGAATATTCCCAAGACTCTGTGTTCTGTGACACAGATTCTGTGATGAAAATTTGCTCAAAATTCTGTGGGATTACAGATTTTTTTGTGATTTCGGCAACCTTGATTCCAGGTGAATTCGAAATAATAGTTTGAAAAACTGCTCTTTCAAGTACTTTGTGAACATTATCTTAAACGAAATTTAAATTTAAAATGCTTAAATTTGGAATGTTATCTTATGAAAGTTATAAGATAAAAGACTTTGAATATTTGTCTGTATTGAGACATTCCAATACGTAAAAAAAAACCTCTTTGAAAAAAAAAGCTGTTGCAACTATTCGTTACTTGTCACTGTTTTTGCAAAAGATATTATATGAGAAAATCTTACGAATGGGATCGCCTTTGCAGTACGGCTGGGTCCGGCCACCGTTGATGCAGAAATCGACCGATCCGGTGAAAGAATTTTGTCCCAGGAAACCGGCATTGGTGTGAAATATTTGCACCACGTTGGCATCGTCCCGCGTCAACCGGAACTGCGTCGACGCGTGTTTCTCAATTAGTGGCCGCGCTGGGTCCAAACCTGTTTAGGGATAGCACATGGGAAGAAAGCAGGGAAATTGTCAGTTACGAGTTGGGAAGGTATTTTTCTATAGTTGAAAGTTTCGCAATGCGAGATGAACGAATCTAATAACGTCGCGGCTGTCAATCAAACGAAAATTTCCAGGAAGGAAAACAACTCTTCGATGATCATTGCAAAGCATACCAACATATGTATGTAAGTACGTACCGATGATTTTATGCTGTGGCTTGGTCAAATGGTTGGTCATCATCCCGCAGATGTGTGCTCCCAGTGAGTGGCCCACACAGGTGATGTGTTTACTCCGGCTACCGGTGAAGGTGAGGAATGAGTAGAGCTGGAGCAGAGCAGATCGGGTCGCATTCGACAATGAGCAAACGATTAGTGGGTAAGTGTAATTACATGTTTAGATGGTGGAACAGGGCGAAGCGAAGCAAAAACGAAAGAAAAACGCGTTGAAATAAAAACAAACAATCATCATCTATGCTCTGCCACCCCGCGAGTCGGAGAAGCTTTTTCTTGCTATGCTGGTCTGAGCAAAATGGCTCAGTAAGCTCATTATATGTTAGAAGGTAGGAACTCACCTGTGCTGAACATTGGGCGACTAGCTTCGTATTCGAGAGCGACGAAAGATAGCATGGATACTGCGAGATTCGCTCCCAGTCGACGGCGATCACGTTGAACTTGCGAGAGAGGTAAGCTTGGTGATAAATTAAATGTTGTGCATTAGAGCAGAATATAAACAGTAGCAGTAGGGGAAGTAGAGAGCATAAAAAGTAGTAAATGCTACTACTTTTTTGTTCGAAGCTTTCACGTTTCCAGGTGTGTTGGAGGTGTTTTAGCTTAAGCTGTTCCTAATGATGAAACATTAAGCTTGGAGAAATATCTACCAACATGTATTGAACCTAAGAAGTTGACTGATCAAACAGACTAGGAATTAAAATTGAAAAAAAATAGACAATGCTATACAAAACTACACGAATTGCTGTAGAATGACATAAGAATAAGTTTACTCTAGGTTCTTTGGAGACACTGATT
Source organism: Uranotaenia lowii (assembly GCF_029784155.1). Taxonomy (NCBI): domain Eukaryota; kingdom Metazoa; phylum Arthropoda; class Insecta; order Diptera; family Culicidae; genus Uranotaenia; species Uranotaenia lowii. The sequence goes on from NC_073692.1 coordinate 117,013,902, forward strand.
CTGCACTAAGATATGCGTAATATAACCGTTGAAAAGCTGAGCAATAATTACTGTTAGTATTTTTTGCACATGTAAATTATGATTCATAAATGCATTTGTATTTTTTTTGTTACAGATGCATTCAAATGTCAATTCATTTTGATATTTGAAGGATTTCAACAATTCACATCCCCCAATGTGGACAGCTTAAACCGTTTGTACATACCATCTTTAAGGTACATTATGTGACGACTAGTTTGGGTTCCATTGAACCCGTGGATGATGATGGCCGTTTCCCGGTGCGGCTTGAAACCCGCCTTGAAGAAAGTCTTTGGTTTGTGGAGATTCACCACCCGGCCACGCTTCACGGTGCTGGAAATAAATTGAGAAACGACGATTAATTCACGATTTTTTTTTTATTTCGATTACTGTAAACTGGGGTAAATTTATTCACATAAGCATCAATTACCAAGTCTAAAGTTTAAATATCAGAAATCAGTTTTCTACGTTTGAAAGCCTATAAATTGAGTTTCAAATAGACAAATTTGAGTTAAGGTACACCGGAGCAAGTTCAAACTCGAGGCAAGTTCAAACATTCAACTTTTCTCTGTTACCTGTTATATTTCTTCTTCTAGAATTTGTTGTTTAGGCTCAAACAAACAATCTGACATAGATAACCATAGGAGCCGTTCACATATCACGTGGACATCTTAGAGGGGGGGGGGGGGGGCTTATGGAAATATCCACGCTAGTCCATGGAGAGGGGGTAAGAGTTTGGGTCATGTCCAAGTCAATTCATGATCAATTACCAAGTCTAAAGTTTAAATATCAGAAATCAGTTTTCTACGTTTGAAAGCCTATAAATTGAGTTTCAAATAGACAAATTTGAGTTAAGGTACACCGGAGCAAGTTCAAACTCGAGGCAAGTTCAAACATTCAACTTTTCTCTGTTACCTGTTATATTTCTTCTTCTAGAATTTGTTGTTTAGGCTCAAACAAACAATCTGACATAGATAACCATAGGAGCCGTTCACATATCACGTGGACATCTTAGAGGGGGGGGGGAGGGCTTATGGAAATATCCACGCTAGTCCATGGAGAGGGGGTAAGAGTTTGGGTCATGTCCACGTGGACATACTTACTTCGAAAATATTTTCTAAAGGTAAATAAATATTAAGATGTTTAAGTCAAAATCTTAATATTGCAAAGCTTTCCAGTTTCAGCTTGAACAATTAGTAGCCACTCGAAAGCAAGTGATAAATATGATAATTAAGAAATTTAAAATAAATAATTTTATATCAGGAAATGCTAATTCGTTTTTTTTTTTTCAAAATCAGCCATTTCAATAAAAAAAAGGAAAAAGTAGTGTTATCTTACTGTCAAATAACATTATGAAAAAAAAAACAATTTCAAATCTGCTCTGACTTGTGGACTATTGGATAAGTTTTATTTGGTTTCTTTCAGACATAGGTGCAATCCGGTTGTGCTGGGAAGACCAGTTGCCAGTTATTAGAATGCTTGTTAATGTCGGTCCGGCATGCAATCTTATACCGATAATTCCACTTCCGAGGAATTTTATTATTGGAGTACAGTCTGATTTGAAGTGTACAGCTTCGATGATTTTTTTTTAGTTATTCTCCCAAAATCATCGAATGCAGAAAAATTGACAAAAACCAATGAAATTCGAAGCTTTTGGATGTTTGACCTAGGACTAATCTCAGTTTGAATTTCAAGCAAGAATGAAAGTGTAGGCTCGTGGAAAATATTTGTTAAAAGTATAAAGATAGTGAATGATTTTCTTGCAAAAACATTACCAAAATTAGCCTAATAATGTTCAAATATTTCCAAAAACCTTGTTCACTGAAATGGTTTTTGAACCGTCAAAAAGAAGCAGCTTGTATTACTAGAAAAATATGACCCCAATTGAGATGTTCAAGTAAGAATGAGTTTTGGTGTCGAGGCGTTGGGCAGGTCACACCTTTTCCTACTTACGAGCTCATCTAATCGGAAAAATATCGGGTTGCAGCGCGTGTTAATTATTTTAAAGTGCCAGAAGAATAGCCCAAGCTAACGTTCCTTCGATGGCGATAAGGAATTCGCAAAGAGAAGTTGATTTCTCAGGTCAAATATAATTTTAGTTGTGGAAATGTGAAATTTATTTGGCAGAATTTGCAAGAAAACCCGGTATGATTGTGCCAGTGGGTCCGGGTCCAGCCGACGTTCTCGTGTGTGAGTGTGTGTGTGTGTATGTGCAATGTAACCACTACATATGTATATTTAAAAAAAATGAGTTCCCGATACAGGCGAATGTGTGCCTGGTTCAGATAAATGATCACAACTTCCAATGTTATGTACCCAAAAAACTAAAGTGTTAGTGAGTTATAATCAGAGTCCAGCATCGGCCATTGCTCTTAAATATTTGTGCCATTCGCAATTGCCTGGGGAATTCTGGGGAAGTTTAGGAAATCTTCGATTCTTTTACTATGTGGTTGAAGTGCCATAGAATCATGCCATAGAATCTAATTCGCCATAGAATCTAATTCGTCTCTACACTTTCTCAGTCGGTAGAAATGTTCAATGCCACTTTAAGGGCATATTAAATTTCTTGGCGGATTTAGATTGTCCTGCACAACAGGCGCTTTCTTCCGAAATTTATTAATATCTTATTATGTTTATTAGGTTTAAGAGATCCGACAATCTGTGTAAGTATGATCAGCGTGAGTTCCCTAGTGTATTGGCGCAAATATTGATCAAACTGAGTGCCTCAAGCACTCACATTTATCTTAATACATGTTTTGGTTAGTGTGGAAAAATGATAACTCATCGTGAAGTTACAACAATACACAAATAGGATGTATCTTATGTATCTTCTACTACGTTATAATACAGTTAATATAAGTGTAAGCATTCATCGTTCGTAGGAATCGTGTTTTACAAACACTTCTAAGAATAATTTGGTCTTAGAATCATACATTCTCTCGATGTTGAAATTTAAATTTTACTGAAATTGTACGACTTATTTTCTATTTATGTTTTACAACAACAAACCTCATGCAATTTTAAATTGTCAGTTTTAAAACAAAAAAAAATATTTTAATATAAATTACAATCAAATTTCCGTGAGAAGACCAAAATAAAGTTTACAAAATGACGTGTATCCTATATTCTTATATACTGATTTTCGCGCTTTTTTTTTACAATAGTAGTGTGTGCAATTTCATATTTTCACTGTCGTATGTAGTCAATGTCGAAGCTTCATAAGGTGACTGACCTCGAGTAATCATTTAGTGATTTCTGTAGCCACAGTGAAGTCGCGTTTTTATTCGCTATAAGGGAAAAAAAACCCTTCGTAATGCCAAAAGATTTTGAAATGCCGAACAGCTCTGGTAAGTTACTTCAAAACATCTATAAATATTCGAATTTTATTCGTTAATTCTGAAGCAAGCCATTATCTTGTTGCAAAAAGCATTTTGTTTTTAACTAAAGGAAAAAAACTTCTTTTATCCTATACAGATTCCGATTTGGAAAATACTCTTCTGGCGAGTCCGTCATCGGCAACAAAAAAACGCTCTGCCATTTCTCCAGCAGAGAATCTTGATAAAAGGCAACGGATGGCCCTTCCTGCTGACTTAAAGGTCACCTTAAAACGAAAGGATGGTGACATTGATGAAGCGTTTTTCGACGACCTGAAATCGGTTCTTATCAATCTCCACCAAGAGGTTCCTGATGTGTGCCACCAACCTCGTTTTTATGGGTGTGGCTCATTATCAGGAATCGCTTGGTTTCACGCCGCGGATGCGGAGAGCCTCAATTGGCTTAAAGGATCTTTAGACACCTTGAAAGCCAACGGCAGTTTCAAGGACTTGATTGTCCTGCCGTCCACACCTGTGCCTCCATCACGTAAGGGAATTATAACAGTTTCAAATGAACTGAACCTCAGCGGCCACAATGGCGCAGAGATTCTTCTGAAAAGCATTGCAAAGCTAAACAAATCTTACATAAACACTAAGTTCTGGAGGGTAAAAAATTATACCCCTCCAGAACAGCAAGTATCGAGCAGTGTTATCTACTGATGACGAATCGGCCAAAGTTTTGGAAACAGTAAATAATTAAATTTTCATTTGGTAGAGTTTATAAAAAACTTTTTACAAATCAAAGAGAAAACAAGTGAAAAATAAATAACTGAAATGTATAAAACTTTATTTTCTTTCTGTTCTGAAATTTTTATACTTTTATGAAAATAAATTAATTATGAAAAAATAAAATAAATAAAAATTAATAAGAAAATTAAATAAATAAAGAACTAAAATAAATTTCAAAAATAAAATCATAAAATGAAATGAAATCCTTTGGATGAATCCAATCCAATTAACTCCAATTAACTGTAGACTTCTCTTTGTCTACATTAAGATCAGATAAATTGAACATTACCTGATATGGAAAACAGCTCTCATGCTCAAATATCCCTCTGTGGATTATGCTTTCTGCTATAATTTTAATAATAAGTCCATATTGGGTTATATTTTTTTTCAGTTAAATGATGAAATTTATAAAAAAAAGGCCAGGCACAATTTTACCGTTAGTTTGGATAACGTGCCTCTATTGAGCCACCACCTTTCTGATACCTGATACCTGTATTACTAGAAAAATATGACCCCAATTGAGATTTTCAAGTAAAAATGAGAGTGGGGTCATGAAGGGGAACTTGTTTTCCAGATATCCGATGATAGTAAAAAATCGTGATTTTTTAAATCATTATACGTTTGTACTCGCAAAACAAAATCGACGAGAACTTTCAATTATTCACTCATAAAAAAAACTTTTTTTTATATGTTTCTGAAGACTTCTATTCATATTTTTTTTTATTTCCTCAAGAAAATGGATTTTGACCGTGCTGATTTTTTTTTGTTTTTACGATGAAAATTTGTGCCAATATCGAAATGGGGTACACATGAATACATTCTGCTTTGTGCGTGGGTGGTATAATTTCCATCAGAAAATCACATCATACCTTATAGAGTATCAATTAGTGAACGTTATACCATAAAAACATCATTTTATCTTCTTTACCACTGGAAATTGAGAGATTATACCTAAAAACGTCAGTTTCTCAGAGACATGAATTTTATTGTTGACAAAACTTGTTTACAAAATTTGCGTTTAAAAAATTTATGAAATCGCGCAGAGCAGCGCACAAATTTCCAACTTTGGCAGACTGCCATTTCTCTTACAATTGAAATTTTTTTCATGAAACTTTCACACAAGCTAGATATACTTATAAACTCTTCATTCAATGATTTTCGAACATTTTGCGGGCACTGGGAAGAAAGATACAGCTATTTGAGTAAAAGTAGAGAAAATTGAAATTTCATCGCATGATAAGCTGTAACTATGTCACATTTTACGATTTCATCTCAATTTTGTGAGGTTATGTAAAAAAGTACTTTCTAGTATGTGGCCAAATTTTATCAAAATCGATTTAAAGTTGAAGCGGTTGGTTTCGGTGTACCAGCCGAAGTAACACAGATTAAGCTAACTAGCATTAGGATGTTTTATTATGGTTTAATGATGGCATTTTTTGTGCAGCTCGATTTATGACGGTTTAATTATGGTCATGCAAAATGCTTATATTCTTTGAATGACCATATGTTTACAGATAGTTTTGAAAAAGCTAATAAAGCTTTAATTATACATACTGTTTTATTTCTTTTGAAAGAGTTATGAATGCTCTGTTTAAACTAAAATAAAACACAAACTCTGAAGTTTGCTCCAAGCTTTCTTTTGTACGTTCTATAATTACACTCAGTGCATGGTTATTAAACCGCCATAAAACTTAGTGACAGTTCCCGATCAAGATGTAAAAACAGGACACGTTTGGGTTAGATAGCACATATTTGAATTGGAATTCCCATTTTTATACATTTTTTAATAGTTATGTGTGTTGGTTTTGAGTGAAAATAGATAAAATATATAAAAATCATTGGAAACTTCAAATTAACGGTAGTGGTATGAATATCTCTACAACATGAGTATTGAGTGAAAGGGCCAAAATATTAGGATATTTTTTTTTGCTTGACGCTATCATTAATCCAAGATGGCGGCTTCCGATTTTATTTCCAAAACTGTAATTTACTGAAAATATCCTGAAACCTTCACAATATGGTTATTGGGTGAAAGTGATAAATGAGTCGAGTTTCGTTGTCCGTCGCCATCTTAAATTCCTAGATGGCGGATATAACTCAACTTGAAAATACTTTAAATGACTGAAAATCGCATAATACCCATATTATAGGGGTATAAGTTGAAAGAGATCAACCGGTAGAAGTTGAATTTCGCTATCTGGCCTCCACTGAACTTTAAAATGCTGTTAATCAATGAAAATCGCATAAAATCCCACACTATGGGTAAAGGTTGAAAAAGATGAACGAGTAGAAGATAAATTTCGCTATCAGGCGTCATCTCCTACAATATGGGTAATAGTTGAAAGGGATCAACGAGTAGACGAAATTTGACTTTTACTCGTATAGCCCTTTCACCCAATACCAATATTGTTGGGGTTTCATGCGATTTTAAGTCATTTACAACCTTTTTTAAAGTTCAGCGGAAGCCGCCATCTTGGATTTAAGATGGCGTCAGACAAACTTCAACTCATGGTTTATTCCACAGGTCATTCACAACCAATCCCTTTTCATTCAAAAAGTTTATCCTCATTCACTGTACTAATGATTAAAAACTCAGAAATGAGGAACTCATACAAAGCGTGCAGTTGGTTGGCTTGCGAGAGAAACGTCAAATTTAAGCTTTTTGTATGGCTCTCATGGCCATTATAAAACTAATTAGCCATTTATCTGACCATAAAAAGCTTGAATTTACTAACGCCATGTTGGTTGCAAAATCGAAGGTCACAAAATGACGCCATGTTGATGGATTCACAATGCGAGTATTTGAAAATATTTGTTCAGGCCTATTTTCCATAAATTCCATCATGATAGACCATAAGATTTGACGAGGCGTATTTATTTTAAGATGCTATTTAATACACATTTTTTCTAAAATCTTGAAGTAGGAAAGATGATCATAATATTTGGCTATTAATTTTACCAGATCATATCTCAATAATGCAATTATCATTCATCAACCATTGCTTCTGTAAAAAATTAAAAAAAAAAATCCGAGAACTCACAGAAAAAAAAACAAAAATTGCTAACATTTTGAATAATAGCTTTTTAAAAGCTTTGGTGATCACCAATGATTGGTTATGATGACGTTTCTAGGATAGAGCCAAATAGCCTGATTTTGGCTTTTATTAGAGTCCAGGTGATGTTATAAAGTGCGCTTTGGCTTTTTATGAAGATAAATGCTATAGTCCTAACGAAATTTTGCTAACCATAACAAAGCTCCCAAGCTCCCAAGCTGTTACTTGGGAGGCGATTTCATTCCTATGGAAGGATGTATGATTCCATACATCCATAGATTCGATCTGTAGGAAACACTACATAAGTCAAACCATCAATATCATCTTGAATCAAATTAAAAAATTCCAACTACGAAGAAGAGAACGCAAAAACATTAATTCCATACATACAACCATAAAAAATAAGGAAAACGCCTGATACCCCGAAACCAATCTCTCATTCAATCCGCTTTAATTTTTTATCGCGTTGATTGATTTTGATAAAAATTGGCCAAATACTAGAATGTATGTTTTTACATAATTTCTCCAAATTTTGAAGCGCTGATGTGGGATAGGCTGGCTCGAGTTTGGTTTTGGTATGCCAGGCGTATTGGGTTCGATTCCCGGTATCGCCAAGAAAACTTTTGGTTTTGAATCCCAAAAGAGGCCTACAGGTATGAGGGTGTTTTCTCTCATAACAGACTATGTAATAAGAATGTTCAATCAGTTACCAGCTGTTAAAAACACCTCTATTGCGATATCGATATCGATATGAAAGTTTTTAATCAATATAACTTCTGAGAAGGGGGGAGAAAGTATCGGTGGAGCAGTGAAGAAAGAGGTTTGTGAGTTTTTAAAAACTATATCAGATTTCGAGAAAAAGAAATAAAAACTTTGAAGAATTTTCGGTTTTGTCTTGAGTTATTTTCAACATAAAAATATACTTTAGGAATATTAAGAAACTTCACTCAAACTCACATGAAGATGGTAAGTGCATTTCCAAAGGTATGAAATCTTTGTGGCAGCAAAGCACGTGACCATAAAGAGATTTAAAATATTCACAATAAATATCCCTTCAATAAGGTTTGAAGCACCAAAGTCGATTGTGGAAGATTTCGAACAACTTCCCCAGCATTTTAGGAGATGGAGCTCGAAAGAGCGAAAACATACCTCTTGCATTGTTTTTAAAATGTCACTTAAGCAAATGTTCGATGCTGTGCCTCATCGCAGATACTGCATCACGACTTGCACGATTTATGCATCAATGGAAGCTGAAACATGGAAGGAAGAGGTTGAAGTCATTCCATGTACGTCTTGAAACCGTATGAATAGAATTTTGATGAAAATAAATAACTATACTGCAACAAGCCATATGTTGAACATGGGGCCATCTTTTCGATTTTGTTGGTTCTAATGAATGAAAAATATTGTTTTTCAGGATTCCAGAGTCAAGACTTCGATAGCAGATCAATAATTGGAAAAGAATTTTGTAATTATTTTGAAAAAAAAATTCAATTCCAAGGAATTTCATTCATGAAATAAGGCAATCAGCAGCTGTGGGAGCCTAAATCAGGTTTAGGGAGGAAAAAACTGAACTTGTACCTACTAACATAAACTGCTCGAGCAGGCTCGTTACCGCAAATTCACTTTCAGTTAGTTTGGTCATTGATCTTGAATGGGCACTCTGGGTTGGTTTGGTATCCATGCTACTGACTGGGTATCGATGATGTTATCGCACACACAGTTGATTTTCCTTTTTCATAGACTGATAGCTGCTGCGGATGATTAATTTTCTGTGCGTGATTCGTTTGATAAATCCACTAGGAGCATCTTCTGCGCGTTACTAGTGCGGTAAGTCGATAATCATTTCCATAGAAAGTTAATTAAAATTACCGCCGTTACCGGAGGACGTTCGAAAATTGGCACTGATCAAAGGGTATATTATGCAGCATTAACATAATGTACCCTTCAAGTGATAAAAGGGTCGAAGCGTTTTCCATTTCGCTGACATAAAATTAGGATTGTGTGTAACGTGGCTGGATTTGCAACGTAGGAGATCGCTGGACAAAAGTAAGAGTTGACCGGGAGCATCGGCTAACGGTTTTGGTTGGCTTATTTCTGGTTTTGCGGTACCATAGAGCTGCCGGGTGCCGGGAAAATCTTGTTTCCGAAGGAACCAGTAGTTGTTTTGATGGGATCGAAAGAAAAACTTGATTATATGCAAGTGCGCGGTGGACTTTTTTATTAGATTTGTTGGACACATCTTTATGGGCTATTCGAATTGCAAGAACTACACCTCTGCTGTAGGCCGAAGAGACATTGACCTGAATCGTCTGATAAGCCGTTATTAGACACTTTCAACTGAAAAGTGGTTTGAAATGAAAGTACGTTTATTGGAGCACAGGTACGAATTTCTAAGATGTTTTTGGTCAACGAAACTTGATCAAACTTTCAATCATCCATTGCATTGCTTCAATTTTTTATGCGCAAGTTCATAAATTTCACGTGATTTCAAAAGAAGTTTCCACAAATATATAGTTGAAAAATAGTAATTTTTTAAATATAGTTTTTTAAATCTTAAACTTTATTCATTCATTCCCGCGACATCAAGAAGCATTTTTGAATTACCATGATTTATTTAAATCTCCCATAATTTATCGTGATCCGAATTTTGAAAAAGTTATGCGCTGTAGGCTAAAATTGATTCTAGGCCAAGTACAAGGTCCCATGCCAAGTTTGGGCCAGATCGGACCACGGGAAGGGGTCGCTCAACGAGCCTGAAGTTGGTATGGAATTTTGAGTCATTTTGTTTGGGAGGAACATGAAAAACAAGTTTTTCATCAACAATCTTGGTCCCTTTGAACCTTTTTTTTAAATAAAGTTTTTTCTTAAAGTTCAAATTATGACAAATATTTCGATCCAAGACCGTATCTCGGTAAGAGTTAAGATAAAAAAGCTACTACGCTTCGAAAATGGGATAACATTTTTACGGATGGTATCCATAACTATTAATGAGGCGTCAAAATGTTCGACAACTTCGAACGGAACACCAAAAAAAATGTCTCAAAATCCCATACAAACTTCAGGCTTGTTGAGCGACCCCTTCCCGTGGTACGATCTGGCCAAAATTTGGCATGGGACCTTATACTAGGTTTAGGTTAAATTTTAGCCTTTTAACCTTCTTCGGATGTGAAAATTTTGCGTTTTTTCTTGCATTTTCAAATCCAGGTTTTTTTTCAAAATAGATTGAATTAACCAATATGTTTTATTTCCCGTTACATACGACAATACACGTAGAATATTTTCATAATTCATATGTTTTTCATGCGAAGCAAAACATATTTCAAAGAACTGACTTTTTAATAAATCCCTAGCTAGAACTTTACTCAAGACTGCAAAGTGATTAAATTAAGCAAAATGAGTTATGAAAAAATGCACTGAAAATTTATTCGATCTCGATTTTGAATACTGCTGATCTATTCGAGTACAGAACGAAAAAGCAGATTTCTTCTAACCCAGGGGTGAGCAACCCGCGGCCCGCGGGCCGCATGTGGCCCGCGAGACCCATTTGTGCGGCCCGCGAAGCTTTTTTAAAAAATTTATGTCTTTTTTAAATTTTTTTTTCTACAATGGATTGTTAGGAAAATGCATTCTGGCATTTTAAGCGTTTATTATGTTCTGTTCAAGACTTAAATGCAATATTGTTTGTTGACATAACGTAATATTTGAGTGTCTTTTTTATTCAGCATACGTTTTTTTCCTTATTATTTAACTCCTACCACTTTGAGAGCAAAATCAATCAAAGTGAGTCGGAAGAACATCGGAACATGATCAAAAGAATTTCGAAGCCGGTTAAGTGAAGTTATTATTTTCATTTCAAGCAAAAATAAAGTTGAATGATAAAAAATATGCTCAGCAGATAATTTTTTTATAATTATTTTATCCAATTCGGAAAACAGGCATGTTCTGTTTGCATTCAAATACTGGCAAATTAAAAATTCAACCAAAAACTTGTGATAAATTTTTTTTTTTCTTATTATTGACGAAAATTACGAAATTTAAATAATAAAGCCTGAGTAAACAATTTTGGAATTGTTTACAAACATGAATCAACCCACAAAAGTAATTAGTACTTGAAAAAAAAACAATAGATATATGAAATTCTGTAATTCCACCCAAAATATCTTTTACGATTATCTGATCGATCTTTTTTCAGAAATTTGAAATTTGAAATTTGAAACTTTATCACAAATATCGGTAAATTGAGTTATTTCACTTATAATTCGCTATCCACATTACCACAGTCAAAATATAGCTTAAGAAATCCTATCGAAATGATATCTAAATAAGATTAAAAATGATAAAAATGTGGATAAAAATTCTAAAATCAAGAATGTAGTTTTGAAGATAGTTGCTTAAAAATATGTTTTCTTTTTTTATTTCGGTTATAGTCGTTTTACTGTCATTATGGCATTCGCGACTTTATCAACGTTACAGTTATTGAAAAACTTATCCGGTACAAATGTGTTAGATGTTTTCTCTTGGGCTCGAACTCGCGGACATCTGCTCAGGAGACAAAAGACTTGCCAACTGAGCTATATCACAAGCCCGCTTAAAAATATGTGAAATTGAACATTTCTCTTTGATTTCGCAAACCATGCTCAACATCTGAATGCAATGATCCAATACAGAACTTCAATTTAAAAAAGGGTTTTTTAACGTTTGTAGGAAAAAATATCTAGGTTTGAGGACAAGTTTTAATCCTGGAAAAAAAATCACAGAAAGTCAAATAGCGGTTCAACTTTCAACGCTAAGAAGACTGTGATTTCTTTGAAAATATATTTATCACACTCTTAGTTATCACTGTGATAAGCTCCAGAAGATTTTTAAATGGAAATGATGGCGAGTAGTATCATCGGTTTGAACAAGAATGTTGTAAGAACGAATGTTCGCCAAGAAGTACTATAAAAAAATTGAAAGAATTTTAAAATGACAAAACGGTACCTTTTCAATCTCGGGTATTTAAAAAGTCGTATTAAATTTCTTCTTTTGAGCGCGTGTTTTCGTTTTATCATTGCTGTTTCAGATTGATTTTCGCCAAAAATTTTCAGTTATAAAAAATGACGTGAAGCCCTACTAATTAAAAAAAAATGTTATTTTAAGTGTGGCCCGCCGACAAGATTTCAAATATAAATTGGCCCGTTGGTTTAAAAGGTTGCTCACCCCTGTTCTAACCGATTGCCTGATTCAACCCGGCATTACCCGAATATTAAATATACCCTGTTAGCTGAATTTCGTTGAAAAAAGCCTGAATTTGGTCCGGTTTTATTCTTTTAATTTGTTAAATCAAACAAAAAACTTTAATTTGTTAATTTTTAATTTTTGCGTCTGAAAACGATTTTAGTTAATTAATATTTTCAGGATAATAATTAGCCGTTTTTGCGAGCCTAAAATACAATTTAAATTCTTCTAAAGTATGTATGTGCTCCAATGAACAAAACAAATCAATTATTTTTCTCGAAAAATTTTGCTGAATTTTTTATTCCTTAGTTTTGAACAAATTTGCCCAGATTTTGAGTTAAAAGTTTTGAAATTAAATGGCTTGATTTTGCCAAGTTTGAAGATAAAAAAATTGGATTTGCCGGGTCCAGATACGCGCAAAAATATCTGGCAACCTTACGATGATTCTAAATTTACGTATCTTCAAATAAAGTAATATGTAAGGATGCCGAAATCACAGAAAAAACTTTAATTTCACAGAGTTTCGAGCAAATTTTCTTAACAGAATCTGTGTCACAGAACATAGAATTATGTAAATTTTCACAGATTTCACTGATTTTCTAAGTTTTGAACGGTTTTTCCAAAATGATAAATTTTATGTCAACATACATTTTAGATTTAATTTGATTGGTAATGATATTTGATTTTTCGAAGTAAAATGTAAAAAAGACTCATTCCTTCATGACTTTTTGGAGAAATTTATGCTATTTTCATCACAGAAAACCACCACAGAATTTCTGGGTAAAAGAACAGAAAGTCAGAATTTTTTTTCGCAAAAACACAGAATTTTTTCGGCAATCCTGGTAATACGTAGAACCAATATACCTCACTCTTCGAAAAACGAGGCTACCCTTCAAGCAATCCATCATGTGGTGTTTTAATCTAACCACTGATCTAACTATCATGTATAAATAAAGCATGCATCACGCAAAATCTGGACGCATTAAAAAGGGTCTATTCGGAGCTATGTTAACGAAATAAAAATGTTTTGTAATCAAAATGTAGGGTTTTTGTTGCACTTCAAAGTAAAAATAAAAAAAAATATTTCGAAGTTGTTTTGATGAAATTTCGAACTTTTCGTCGAGAGCCACTCATCATAGTTTGGACACCCTATTCACTGATCTCAGCGGCCATTTTGTTCCACCATCTCTGTTGCATCCCGAGTCGTCCTACCATTCTTCTTCATCTTCTGCTTGACAATTGCCCAAAATTTTTCGATAGGGCGGAATTGAGGGCTGTTGGGTGGGTTGATGTCCTTTTCGACAAAATCCACCCGTTGCACAGTGGTTTAAAACTCGAAAAACGTGATCATGGGCTTTTTGATGCCTTAGATGTCAAAATAGCTTAATGTTCTACAATGTTTCATTATTTTTAATTGTGCATATATTGCCATTATTATTTTTCTGATCGATTCACCTAAAAGTGAGATATTTTTTTATTTTTTTTATTTGGCATCCAATCAAAATGATGTGTTCAAAAAACTTGTAGACAATACAATTTTAAAAAACTTTGTAAAAAACTTTGAAGCTCTATCTCTCAAAACAACAAATTTATAGACATTTTTCTAAAAACTAACCTCAAAAAACAAATTTTTCGTTTAACTTTTTTCAAAGCGACTTTCGAGTCTTACTTTATATGAGAGAGTTGTAACAATTGTAAAAGTGCACAACTTCAGTGCATATTTTCATTGATCCATATCTCTAAAAGTTGCAAACTTATGAAAACAAAATTATATGCATTTGAAAGGCACATTCTTGAGCTTTAATGAACATATAATTTCATTTGAATGTATCAGGTTTTACTACTAAAATCACTCATCTGAAAGATGGTAGTTTTGAAGTTTTTGTTAAGCCAGCCATGCAAACTCTTGCTTTTTAGCAAAAGGAAGTATGAAATCTTCTTTTTTTTTCTATTCCTACCCTTGACAAGTGAAGACGACAGTTCTTAATTTGTTAAGATTAAAGAGTTAGCCCTGTCTAGAAGCGATAGTTCCATTATAGTTAGTAAATCATTTATCTGAAAGAACTGATGGCAACCCAAGTAACCAAAAGTCACATATTTACTTGAATGAAGGCATTGAAAGTTACATATTGGCTGACAAAGAGAATCAACTGCCCAATTCTCTTTAGTTAACTTTATGTACTCATTAATGAACTTGAAAGTTGCAAAAGTGATTAAAATGTACGTTGTATGTGACTTGTTTTGCCCAATTCCCATTAGTGAACTATATGTGCTCATTAACGAACTTGAAAGCTGCGAAAGTGATCTATACCTACGTTATATGGGACTTACGTCACATAAAGGGCACAAAACTGCTCAATATGGGATTTGGTAAGTCACATAAAGGGCACAAAGTGCTCAAACCGGATTTGATAACTCACAAAAAGTGCATTGATGTGCTTTCAAAATCAAATCACCTCTTCGAGTTTTAGTTTCAGTTAGAACAACATATAGGCGTGGTCTCGTGGTAGCGTGTTCGATTCTCACCACGAAGGTCGGGCTTCGATCCCCAAGTCGGGCAAGTTTTTTTTCAATAAGTAATCTTGTACTTTAGTGACCATTCTGATGAGGTGTATGTAAGAAATGTAGGAAAGAAGCAATTAAGCAACTTGTCGAGTTTGAAATCCGGCGCGTGGCATCATGGCGGCACCGGTACAGAACACAGTAAATAATCAAGAGAAGGTGATATGAACCGAAGCCAACGGTTCAGTTGAGATAGAGAGAAATTATTTTGCTCATTTTGCGATTTTGTGGAAGCTGAATTAAGAAGCCGTTGGAAGCTGAATAGAAGATCATTAAGACTTGTTTTGGAACTTGAAAGTATCAATAAGAACTTAAATTTTGAGCTGCATAGAACGTACTTCATATCAATGATGGGGCTGAGTAAGCGTTTTTGTACCTGTTTTATGGAACTTTTGGTTGCTTGGGAATACAGCAAGGGTTTTTTTTTCAAGAATCTGAAAAGTCTGCAGAAATCACTGGTAATTATAGAGTACGATTTGTTTTTTTCTGTATTAACTTTTAATATTTAATGTATAGATTTGGAAGTCATCCAACGATGCTGTGTTATTCTGCAAGTTTTTGCTTCTGGCCAGAAAATAAATGTGGAAAAATTCGATAAGTTTTCTAAGGAAACGGCCATGAAACTAGTCAATTTGTGTCCGTGGTATTACATATATACCAGCAGCAGATATCTAAGGCATCAAAAAGCCCATGATCACGTTTTTCGAGTTTTAAGCCAGTGCGTTGGCCCGATACCACAGTAGTACCTCTTTGCTGTAGATGCAACTTGTCAAATCTGGCGAAAACTTTACTGGTCCTTTGTGAGATCTGATGTACGAAAAAAAAAACGTTTTTTAAGGCTCTTCTCCTTGTACCGGTGTTTTTCGTCCGCAGCTGCAAATACCTTGCCAGAACAAACACTTTTTTGCCAACTTATCGGCAAAAACGAATTTGAACTTGGCGGGGACATCACCCCGAACAGTGGCTTTGTAAAATTTTTGGCCAAGAAGCCGCTCAGAATCAGATTTCACGATTTTTGAACCAGACCACGTCGGGTTTTTGAAGTGGGTGTCCAAAATTAATTTTTGCCTCGCGGCTTCCATTACGTGTAACTTTATTGGAACAAAACGAATCGTTATGAAATTTTCAGCACTGATAAAGGAAACATTTCCAAACAAAGTACTGTCAAAACATTCCATATTCAACAACTAGGAGCGCAATGGTATAATAAACGGTGCGTCCAGATTTTGTATGATCCATGCTTTATCAACGATTGTGCTATTTCGTCGGATTTCTATTGGTACTATCAGTGAGTTTAGTAGAAACTTTCGTCAGTAGGTGGTGCTGACATGCGTGTCCTTGATGAAGTGTATGGAGAAGGCTGACTGGAATCAAATTTCCTGAGGGAAGTTTCTTAACTACCCTCTTTTTATTTGAAAATATATATTTATAAGTTTATTATATTTAAAGTTTTTAGACTACATTATGTCAGTAAATTGATAAAAATGTGTTATACTTTAAAGTAATTAAAATCGTATAAAAACATTAATCAATCGGCAATTGGCAATTTCGTCTGTTTAGCAATCTACGATAGAAAAAATCAGCATGACATGTTTCCGTCATATTCATCATTCGGTTCCATGCCGACTGGATACAGATGGTTCTCACTGAAAAAAATGTTTCAACCGGATAGCCTCCGAACACACCTTTAATTTCTCGGAGCATAACAGCTGCTGACCTAGTTTTGCATTTTCATTCTGGGAATAATTTTAAAACTCATTATGTAGCTTCAACAATTATCTGTTTGTTGCGTCAGTTTCTCAATTAAACTCCATTTCAACGGTTTTCCGAAAATTCAGATGAGCCATAGAAAAGATTCTATCAATAAACCACAACATGACTTTGACGTCATTTTGAACATCTTTGCTTCGTTGGAGCATTGCATTTCCTCAGGAAGCACAATATACCGAAAGACTTTAAATACCTCATGATCTCATGTTCAATTAATTTACCACGATTATTTGTTTGAGATGAGCTTTTAACACAGTAAGTGTCAAAAGCATATAATAATTATAATGTATTTTTAAATGATTTCAAAGTACATAAAACAAATTATTTATAGTTCATTGCCTCTAAGCCATTCCCATTAGCGTAATTAGTGAAAATTTGACAAAATGAAAGGTAAGCTCATTTGAGAAAGATCCAAATCAAAACACTCCCGGGTGATTAGCATAGTAATCAGACTGTTTATGATTGAGTAATGGTTACATTCGAAAGCAAGTGGGTGAAATTTCTTGTTCAAATCAGAGCATTACACCTGTTGTTGTTGGGTTGTCGTCGTTGTCTTGTCGGTGCGCCGCATTAAAGGGAGAAAAAAAGCCGAACTAAGTGAGCACACTTCATAGTCCCATGCACAGGAGCTATTTGTTTCAATTACATTTTTCCCCATTTGCCGATGCAAAACTGCCTCGCTGGACGGAAGAATTTCCATTTCTGGTGCATTAATTGCAACTTTATTAATTCATTTCTAACGGACTTTTTGTGCGTTATGGTGTCAGTATTGATTGCTTATCGAAAGTTTCGCCTGGCCCGGTATAATTTATCTTCTGGATGTATCAGTTTTGAGTCAAAGGTTGACGTTTTTACAATTTTGAGTTGCCTTCGCGTTACTGCTTCAAAAATCGGTAGAGTGTTTATTGAAATTGATTGCATTTACATAAGTCGATGATCGAAGGGCGAAAGAAAAAGATTTAAGTAGTGTTGAACACTCGCAGACGAAATGGTTCAGTCGGTTGTAAAATATTTTGTTGAATTAAACCATATTGTTTACTTTCGGTTGCTGTTCAAATTATATATTCACTACTTCTCACAGACGCAACATAACATCCTCAACTCGGAAATGTTTTATGTGAGATGATGGAGGTGCTTGATTCTTTCCCTAAACCTGCTTCTGTTTAGCCTTGGTTTTGAGACGCCTCCAGTGTTTTCACAGCTTCGAGATTCAATATCCAAACACTTTACACTACCGATCATCTAACCCTTGGATATATTATTGAAATGATACTGCTATGTTGATGTGCCATATCGAACTCATCTTTGCTACCTTTCTACCTTGAATTGTATTAAATCGGAATTAAAACGTAAAATATAGATAGGTTATCCAAACAATGGTTTGGTGCTGTTGCAATCGGCAGCAGTCTGCAAGCAGCATATTGGGGCGATCCGATTCGAATTTTCACAGGAGGATCTGAACCAAAATGCTGAGTTTCAACATAAAGGAAAACATTGAAAGACATTTGAAAATTAAGGTTTTTTCGAGCTTTGCTGGGGATAAATAATTTAAAACCAGGCAATCTCGAATGCTTACTTTATATGCAAAAGTTTGAGTTTGAAAAATGCAAAATAATCGACAATTCTGAGTTTGCTATTGAATCTTATTACAATTTCAGTCTCAGATGTGAAATTCGAAATAAAACTGAGTTTCAAACTATGAATTCTGAGATAAGTACTACTCCAATTTCAAAATAATCTTCTACTGAATAATATCCTGAATTCAACATATTATTTAATAATGGACCATTCTCCAACCATATTTGAATAGTCAGCTTCATTAAATGATTCTTGAATCATGAATATTTGTTTGTTTTTTATCTTATCTTCTTTCAGATTTTGCAAAAGAAAGTCAATTGATTGAAATTTTTGAGTCTTGTATTGTTTCTTCAGTTTCACGGTTTTTCTGAGATTTGAGAACTCGAAATCTTTGCTTAGTGTCCTATACTTATTTTGATTCTAATCTGATTTTTTGTATTTTGAAGATATAAAATTGAAATAAACATTTGGAATGAGTTATAAATTTTGCAATTCCTGTATTTGCTCCGGTTGATGTTTTGGTGCTCAATTTTATAAATTACCGTTCATAATTGTATAGAAATTGGAAGTACGCACATTTTCACTTCAACTTTAAATTTCCATAACTTTTTACTCAGATGATATTTTTTGATAAAATTTTCTGCGTAAGGTATATCATCTATCACACTATTAAAGCTAAGTTCTTTAAGAAATGGGACACACTCTTTTGCTACTAGCTCAATTACTAGTCATCAGACATTTAAAAATTTGACAGCATTTTGTTGCCTGTGAAAATTACTAATCAATCTATTTTTTCGAAATTTTATTTCATGCGTTTTTGAGATATTTACGATGCAAGAGAAAAAGAAAAAAATATCTTGCACAGTTACCTTCAAAATTGATAGCTGTCAAAATCGTTGGTTATCAAAGAATTAGTGTGTGTGAGTGGTGGAATAGTATGCAAACACTGTCAAAAATGTCCACAAAGTTCACATCAAGCATTGTAGTAAAGCACTTAATCCGCAAATATGGTTAAGGGTCATCAGGGAAGACAAGTCTCATACCAGAATTTTAAATTTTGAATAAATGAAAAACTAAGTGTAAATCGGTGAAATGTCCAACATTTTTTTCTCTGATAAGCGAACAGTTTGCCTAATTATGAGTCATTCAAACTTTTCCTATATCTACAAAATTTTGCAAGTTTCAGAGCTCGTAATCTGCAAAGCTGGTAACGAGGCAATGAGACAGGTGATTTCTGAAGGTCGACAAAACTTGTAAAAAACCCTATATCAAACAAATTCCAGAGTTTGAATCTGCTAGCGGTAAGGTCCCTAGCATATTAAAGTATATATTTGCTAGTAGTTTTGTATAAAATATAATGATTTGCTAAGATTCTGCTCCTATGAAAAAAACATCAATTTTAAAACCAAAAACATTGATTTTTGCTATTTTTAAAAGCCTTAAAAGATTAATCTTGTATGTACACTTCGCAACCAACGATCTATACTAATCAATTATACTTTAATATAAATCTCATGTTGGTTTTATTTCGTTATTGTCAGATTTTGCCAGCAAAAATCCACTAAAAACGCTTTTAAGTAGCTCAAAAGTAATCAAGTTTTGCTAATTTTGAATCAGCTTTATCCACTAAATTACCCTTAGTTGCTTTTAAAAGAGAAGTATTGGGCCAAAATGTAGTAAAAATTGAAGTAGGAGGATGCAGCCACCTAGAATACAGTTGAAAAAAACTGAACAATTTAATGATTGAATCAAATGTGCGCTGAATAAGGTAGATATTTTTCTTTAAAAAAAACGGTAAATATTTTTTTTCTAATTTTTTTATGAATTATCATAAGATTACCTTCATTTCTTCCATAGAAAATATTTCGATCAAACGAATGGTTTTTGAGATACACGTATTCGTAACTGTCCCATTTCTAAAAGAACTGAGCTTTATTTTACTAGATTTGAGCTTTCTAAAATTTGTTTTAGTGAAGTATAGTAATTCTACGAAAATTGAACTTTTAAGGACTTATACCATTCAAACTTCATTATCTCAGAAACTACACTAACAATAAATCAGGTCTAAACCTGAAAATGCGATTTCTATTGAATTTTTGACGATTCTTGAGAACAATATCTTTTCCATCCACGTCTGACAAAAGTTGAATAAATGATCCATTTGTATTTTGAAATCAGAATATCAGATATTGTCTTGGGTTTTCGATTGAAATAAATTTACTTTTTGTTTACCATAAAATATGATTTTTCTTTGGAAATATTCGTGCAAAGTTCTATAGACATCGCATATTTAGCGCAAATTGCAAATATTTATTGTAGCTTTTGATCCCATACAACATAGAACGAAAACTTCAGACATGCAAATTTTATATCTACAAAGTTAAAAAAAACAAAGCTTTAGATATTTAAGTTTGAATGGTAAAAGTCCAAAAAGTTTGAACTTCGTAGATGTACTGTATCTCAGGCCACACATATTCAAATTTTGTGATATAAATAATAGATTGATAGTTGATTTATTTCACACAGAAAATTGAATCAAAAGATATCATCAGAGTAAAAGTAAGCTACTAATTTCTTAACAATGTATATGAATTTCATTTCTTATTTGTTTCTTAAATCATATTTCAATATTATGATTTGAACTTCAAACACAGAATTGTGGAACTGAAATAAATCTGAATTAAGGTTTTGAATTTTTGTCTTTAACTCTTTGGTTTATTTGTATCTCCATGAAAATTGAATTTAAATTTTAAGTCTTAAATCTTTATGCTACTTTGTTATAATCATGTTGGAAATATTTTGTCTGCCTTCAGTAAACACATTCCAAGCACATTCCGATCTTAATTTATAAATATTTTAATATCTATCTGACTGGCAAATGGTGGATAATGTGCAACACTTGGGCCCACAGTGGTCATTGTTCAGGGGAATAAATACGCCGTCCTTGTAGACTGATGTATAACAGCTTTAAAGCTAAAATTTATTAAACATGATAAGGTTTTCTTCAATGAGCTAGGATATCAATACTCACATTTCAGTGTGATTCCCCTATGAATATGAAAGTGGCTACAAATCTTTGTTCACGACGCAGTCTGTGAATCAAACCTAAAGAACAGACTTTTAGATTTTGCCTTCATGTTAGGTATGGTAATTACTTACTTTTACTAGTTTAAGTTAATCGCAAAAATGTGGATTGGAAGAACTACAGTACTAGTTCAGTGGTGCTGTAATGTGTTTTAGGTTATGTAAGTATCAAATGTTGACTAACTATAAAAAATGTATGCTTACGATGATAGCTTTGCGTAATTAAATTATTCCGCTATTAGCCTTAATATTTCTCGCGATTGCTATATCCTTTCTCACTACCTTTAAACTTTAAACTGTATCTTATGCAACGATTTAGTTTAAGCCACGCCGAGTTGTAAAGATTACACGTTTTAATTTCTAATAATCTTCTTTTGTTTTGATCGTTTTATACGTCTATCTGTCTTCCGCAATGCTGTACACCAAGGGGTTGTTCGATACCTACACCTCCATGTGATGACCGCCCATAAGCACCGTAACAGTCATATCACTTCTTATTGACAACTCCTATCTCAACTTCCCCGTGGTGCCTAAGTCCAAAATGGCAGCCACATTGCGGAATAGGGATCTTAGGCTAATAACCTACTGCTCCCGATTTATAAAATTGTTACGGAATCCGAAAGAACCTTTGATTGTTAATTGTAAATTAGTAAGTTCTCCAATGTATACAACCAAACTCTGAATTTTTATTACTTTTCTAATTGCTTAGTTGCTCATTCAAATATCAACTTAACCTTATGCTTTGGCAACATAAGCTTCCAATTATGAAACAGATCTATTAGCTAGTAAAAAAACATCTATTTTGACACCACCATGGAGTTTTTTAGTTAACCTTTCGTTCGAAAATAAAGTGAAAAAACTTAGTTAAAATGATACATTATTATTTGAAAGTTATGACTGTAGGGGAGGATGGGAATACTTGATCCCCTTTTCTTATTTTGATCATATCTTTTTGGGAAAATTTAGCAACTCGCCATCTTTTGCATTTTCTGACAGCGTGTAATTCCAAGTTTATATGCTCCAAAATTCAGAACGATATATGAACTCGTAGATGAGCTAGATATATTTTCGTGAGACTAAAAAATTTGTGATAATTTTTAAATTACAGGAGACTTGATCCTTTACTAAAGTAGACTTGATCCCTTATTCAGGGTGCCCTGACCCTAGGCGAAAATCTAATAAAATCCGAAGATAAAAGGTCCGTTGACTATTTCTTGCCATATTAGTTCACATTTCACATTTTGTAATATCAAACAAAAATAATTATAAAAGTTTGTCTTCTACCCTAGATTCATTGCATACTTTAGGGCGCAATTTTCTAGTTTTAAGATTAATACAGTATTTTTAGCCCTTTTGAACAGATAATTACTCGATAAACATTATTTATTGATAATATATCAGTAATTACATGATAACCAATGATCACGATCCATTCAGATGAAAAATACATACATCTTGTTAGACTCTAGGGATCAATTATACCCATAACATACGTTTTGGAAAACTTCTTCTCAAAAAAATTTAAGGTTTACTATTGCTTTGAAAATATGGCATTATGAAGTTCTTATTATACTTTAACAATTGACATATTGGAATTTATTTCTTTTATAATAATTTTTCACGTGAGAAACATTTTAAAGTGGGAAAAAAAGATCTCCAAATCACATTTTATAAAATTTTTCGAACAAAGCTCAATAAGTCGAAAACTTTTTTTTTAATTTGTTAAGATAAGAGCATTGTTGTTGTGTTATGTTTGGTACATTTTTCTAGAACATTTGAAATTTGTAAGACATTCTGGTTTCGAGATATAGAGAAGGAATCAAGTATCCCCAGGGATCAAGTATCCTCACTCTCCCATATATAGACTGTGAATTTGAGGTCTGATGACTGTTTTTTTATTTTAACATGGTCATTTTCTGTCATGTTTGGAAATTCCTCTTTTTTAAACTGATGTTGATTTACGATTCTGAATGACATTTTTGAATGTTTGTTGTACATCCAGTTTAATTTCTAATTTAATATATGGATTCAAGTAAATATTGTTTATTTACACTAAGTATGAAAACTCTTATATTATTGTTTTTTTTTTGTTTTTTAATGAATTTATTTTTGTGCACTGATTTTTCTGTTCGGAGTTTAATTTTTTGTTTTCATATAACAACCTTATTTTGATTATTATTCTGTTTTTTCTGGCTTTCCTGAAATAATTCTTCCTGATTGAAAAACTAAAGTGCTTTATATTGATGTTCAAATAATTTTATTACTCAGAAAAAGGAACATCATTTTGAGTAATCAACAACAGACAAACCGAAAAACGACTTTGATTTGAAGTTTCGATTATTTATTTTTTTATACTTATTTATTTATTTATTTATTTATTTATTTAGGACTTTTTCAGACTTTTAAAAATTATTTTTTCGAATTATTGTGACGTATATAAGCAGAAATATGGCTTTGGGAAACAATTTACTTTTTTCTTAAACGTTTTTGATTATGTTATTATTGTTCGCTAACGTTAAATTAAGAAAAATACCATGTGAAAGCATACTTACGGAGTGTATAGAAAGAACCGTATATCATCATGGGGACAATCGTAGTTCTTCTTCCACATGCATTTGAAAAAGTTCAGATCAAACACGCCTCCATTGAACAGGCACCACGTCTCTGGAATACATTTGATGAAAGAAACGCACCATTTAACAACACTTTAACCAAGCCGTTAACAGGCATTTTGCTAAACGTATACAAACACTTTGTATTGGATATAAGAACACCGACATTTTAGCTAATTATCTATTCTGGTTTCCGACACACTTCCTCTATTTAGCATGGAGGAGAAAAACACTTTCCATTTCACACCAGTGAGCTAATTTGCATTTACAAATTTATACTTGTTTCTAATAGACCCGCTTTAAAACACAAATTATCCCATAGAATTACCTGAGAGAAAAAAAAGAATCACAAACGTTCGCACCAATAATCTCATTATGATCGTCGTTCAGTCGCCTCCTAACTGCCACTGATCGGTTAAACGAACTATTAACCAGTTAATCGAATCAACTCTGACCCACGATTGATTGAGAATTGCCCCTCGCAGATAGGATCCCTTACAGAGGGAAAATTTCCTCGAAGCAGTGCCAGCAACACTTTCCACTCAAGGCTCGAGGAAAGTTCGATCTCATCGTTACGAAAGCGCGGGCAGAACTGAGCCCATTTGAAAACGGGCGCCCATCATCTGATCCGCTAGGCAGCCAGGCAGAAGGCAGAAAGAGCTTCAACCGGCAGCCAGAGGCCCCCATTTCACCCAGCAGAGGTTTTTCCACCCACCTTCCACTATTCCTGTAACCTCTTTCTTCCGATTCTTCGACCAAAACCGAACCACACCGCTTCTTCGTGCAATTGCATTTCGATAGAAACGACGACGATTTTTCTTCTGCTAATATGCTCACCTGCTCGATTCGATGCGGGCTCACCATTTTCCCGACCGATTTATTTGCCAATGTTACCATACCATATCGTGTGTATGTTTCTGTGAATCGAAGAATAGCAATTGAAGAAAACAAAAACAAACCGTTTGCCCTATGGTTTGTAGCAGCCCATTCAACACATTACTGGGGTATCAAACCGCTTTAGATGGCATTTTCATGCTTTTATGCGGCCTTTCTTATGTAGAGTCTTCAACACATCAGGCAGGTGTGAGAGATTTTTCCACCGCGCGTCGAGCAGGAATGTGGAAATGCATATCGTTACCCGTCCGGTCTAAGTCACAGACTGTAATGCAAAACTGTGAATCTCGGTTAGTCAAACATCGAAGAAATTTCAGTCATTTGAAATGTTTTGCTTCCAAACATTTTGTATAAATTTTTATTTGAGAAGAATAGTGTTCAAAAATGGTTTAGCTCAACTCATCTTAACAGAACAAAAAGAATCGGTATTTAAATGGACCATCGCGTCATCAGAGATTATACAATTAGGTTCACATGAAAATATTTTCTTCTATCTTTAAATTTGAACCGTTAATTCAGTATAAGAAAACAGTCATACCAACCCAAATGGTTCTTCCAACCTTCTACTGTAACAGGACCCTCATAAAGCGTCTTAAAATAATTTATTCTTTGATACATATCAACAAACTTAGTCTTTTATCCTGATTGATGCATTAAATTTTTAAATCAGCATTCTTTGGTTCTACGATTTTTTGACACACCACCCTCCTTCCAGTGAGAAGGAACATAGAAAGAGGCAGTTGGGCCCAATACAATTTTGCTAGCATACGTTTTCAATGTATACTAACTAAGCCAACAAATAGAACTATGTATGGCATGGAAAGGTATTTGGATACGAGATATGTTTATACCATTGTTGTAGACTCTTATGCCTCAAAGTGTGGAGAGGGGAAAAGGAAATTTTGCTATAAAGCTTTAAAATTATTCATTCAATGTTAAAAAATTATATGAAAGGATTTTTGGGTACAAAAAAATGGTTATGATTTTTAAAGAACACAAACTTCTTTTAGCAGGGGGTATGGAGACGACAGTTTTTACCAGTTTCATGATCGAGATCACATCAAGCAAAAGGGACCACATTACATAAGTTGTTTGCGTACGAATAATTTGAGACCCTCCCTTCTCAGGGCGGAGTCGGGAAGAAAGAGGCAAGTCAAAGAGATCAAATTTCAGGAAATTTGTGTAACTCATCTTTGTATTGCAATTCAAAACTCCAGCTGCAGCTCTCATTTCCCACAAAACAAGTGAAATCTGAATAATTTTTATAAAATTTCAAATGTTATTGAAAGGTGTAGCAAGGCACATCGGGTCAGCTAGTACTTTATCAAACTGCTTATTTTAGCTTAGTTTCCCGATCAGGAGAGCATATCAAAATAATAACTCGAACGTATCTTACCAAGATATTTACATCTGATTCAGTTATAATTAAGTACTCCAAATTTTTTTTTTTAAGTTTCTCCAATCTGAATTATATCTAATTCTGATTGACAAACTTGAATGGGGTTGAGCTCATATGCAATGATCAAGATTTTTTTCGGATTGTCCTAAAATAAAATGATTATATCTTATTTTGATATACGTACAACTTTTTCTGAAACACGGACATCGAAGTCAACGGCCCAAACCGTACGTTTATGAGTTTCGCTCAACAGATTCATAAAATTGAATCAAATTTTTGGAAAACCAAAACTGGGGCATGGTTTTATCAAATAATGTGGTTTATTGACCTTCCACTAGAAAATTTTCTCGAAGCACTCATATCTTGATAAGTTATAATTTTGATATAATTTGTTCAGACCAATATCAAACTATGCTATCAGAACGAGATATAATCTTGATAGGAGCATATCAAAAACTGATATAATTAAGCTATGATCGTATAGATTTTTTGATATAATTCGAGATATTTTAACATCCTACGAGTACTGAATTATAACTCATTTAGAAAGAAAAAAAATAAGTATCAAAATATCTCATTTTGATATAATTTTGTTTTTCCCTCCTGATCGGGTTAGCTTAAAATCTAGGTCTTGAGGCGTTCTAGGAAATGATCCATTCTGGAGAAAAAAAGATCTGGGAAACGGTCCACTCTGGGGAAAAATATTCTGGGAAATGGTCCATTCTGGAAAAAAAATACTGGGAAATGAATGAATGAAACTATGAAACATTGATTCCAGGTTGAATTTGAATTAAAAAAAAAACAGGCTTCTCATTAGAAATTCTAAAATCACCAAATCCTTGGTTGTAAAACACCCCCCCCCCCTCATGAGAGTCCAGAAAAGCAAAAATTCTAATCAAATTTGGATGGTTGAAAAAGGTGACCCAAAAGTAAAAATATTGATTAAAAACTGAAGCCGAAACCTCGAAAACTAATCTCAAGTTCAGATTCCTGTCATAGATTTTCCAAATTTTTTCACTTGTTAATTTAAAGAAGGTTTTAGCCTCCAACTGGTACCTTCACTTGTTGATTGAAATTCAGACCAGAATACTCAATTTTAAATGAGATTGACCCCTTGTATTACTGCTTTCAAGTTTAAAATCTAAATCCAGTTTAGGATTCTTAATTTTCAAATCGAAACATCAATAGAAATCAGAAAAAAGCTCTTTCAAAATCATGGTTCAAATTTGGGTTTTCATTTTATTTAAAATTTAAATCATGATTTTCGAATCTAATATACCTATGCATATTTTCAATAATAAGTAAATAATAAAAGAAAACTAGAAACTATCCTGAGTTTTTGTTTCATATTCAGATTCGAAGTTCTTAAACTAAACTCATATCCAAAATTCAAACGTAACGAAGCTTTATAAAATATATAAAAAAATTGAAAAACTCAGAATCCGAATCATTAAACGAAACTATTTTTTTTTTGAGCTTCATAAGTCGAATTAAAAATGAATTCAGATTGAAACCCAAAATATCAGAATCTTAATAATAGAGTCATAAAATAATGAAATAATCAGGAATTAAAATTCAAAAATCGTTTGGTTTTTTTGTTTGATTTTCCAAAAAAAGTGAATAAATCCGAGCAATATCCGAACATTTTTCAATGAAATCGGGTCAATCGGGGCGGGCCGGACGGTTTCAAATTTTGTATAAAACAGCAAATTCGGATAAAACCAGGCAATCTGGCAACCTTATTATAACGTATATTGTGAATTCAATTTCAAAATATTAAATTTCTGATCACAGTCAGTTTTTATACACAATTCTGCTGAAAATAACAAGTAGAAATTAAGTTAATTTGAAAAGTTTTGTTATCGGAAAAAAATGTTTTTTTTTAATCATTACAAGAATAGTTATCATGAAAATGATTTTTAATGCAAAAGAAAAGATAAAGAACAGATAATGAAACAAACAAAATCCACGAAATTTAATTTTTTTTAGTGTATTGTTAAGCATTACAGACCCTCTAGTTCAGGAGTGAGCAACCTTTTGAACCAACGGGCCAATTAAAATTTTAAATCTTGTCGGCGGGCCGCACTTAAAATATTTTTTTTTCCATAACCAGCAATGTTTTATTTCATTTTTTATTAATTTTTTTGGCGCGAACAAATCGGAAAAAGGAAAGGTAAAACCAATTCACGTGTTTAAAAACAAAAATTCAACACAACTTTATAAATACTCGATATTGAAAAGGTACATCACTAAATCTTTGTCATTTTTTAATTCTCTCATTTTACAAATAGTACTTCTTGACAAAAATTCGTAATTACATCATTCTTGTTAAAGCCAACGATACTATTTGATATCAATTCCATTTAAAAATCTTCTGGGGCTTATCACAGTGATAACTAAGAGAGTGAAAAATATATATTCAAAGAAATCACCGTCTTCTTAGCGTTGGACGTTGAATTGCTAATTGACTTTCTGTGGTTTTTTTTTCTCAATTATAACTTTTCCTCAAAGCCTAGGTTTTTTCCTACAAACGGCAAAAACTCCGTTTTGAAAATTAAAGTTCTGTATTGGATCATTGCATTGAGATGTTGAGCAAGGTTGTTGAAATCACATAAAAATGTTAAAATTCACATATTTTTAAGCATCTATCTTTACAACTATATTCTTGATTCTAGAATTTTTATCCAGATTTTTTTTATTTTTAATCTTATTCAGATATCATTGGGATAGGATTTCTAAAGCTATATTATGACTTTGGTAATGTGGAATGCGAATTATAAGTAAAATAACTCAATTCAACGATGTTTGTATAAAATTTCTATCAAACTTCTGAAAAAAAACATCCCAGATAATCATCGAAGAGTTTTTGAATCGAACCATAAAATTTCAGATATCTATTGTTTTTATCAAGAAATAATAACTTTGATGTCGGCTAATCATGTCGATAAAAAATCTAAAATCGTTCACCCAAGCTTGTTATAAAACTTCCGCATTTTTGTAAATATTCATAAATAAAAAATAGTTCACAAGTTGAAATTTTTTTGCCAGTATTTAAATGCCCACAGTACAAACTTTTGAATACCAAAAAAAAACAATTTAAAATCTGAAGGATTTTGCAAATTCAGATAAGTGCATATTAGATCAAGTCATATAAATTTTCCTTACAATCCGTTGTAGAAAAAGTTATGGCTTTAAAATTTAAAAAAAGCTTCGTGGGCCGCACAAAAGGGTATCGCGGGCCACATGCGGCCCGCGGGCCGCGAGTTGTTCATCCCTGCTCTAGTTCATTCACTAAAATTTCATAAAACTGCATGGAATAGTTATTTTTACCATGTTTTTCGCTAAATGGTTAAAAAGATTTTGTTGTAGGATTCTGTAATCATGACTACTGTTTGATATGCGCGTGGCGTTTGCTATAACTAAAAGAAGCTTAAAAACCGATAAAAACGAAAAATTATCCAATTTAACCAAAAATTTTCATTTTCGAAGTCTTAGAAAACTTATTTTCATAAAGTGGTTGATTCTAAAAAAAAATTGTCTGTGCCTAAAATGTAACAAAGATGCTGGTTTGATTTTTCGAAAAAAAATTGCTCGAACTTGGTTAAAAATTATGAATGAAAAAAAGTTGTCTAAAAATATTATAATTGTAAGATGAATCAATTATTTCCCATCAACATGTTTTTTTGTAAAACAAAAGTTGTCAGTAATCACAAAATACAACTTCTGTAAATTTTTCAACAATAAATAATTAGCTTCTAAAGAGTGAATGTTACATTTTTTCAGGGGCCTTATTTCAAATTATTATCTTGAATGTGGTTTGAGATTGAAAGAAATAGATTTTTGCAGTAAAATTTGAATCGCTTACTTTTAATTTTGTAAATTTTATTTATCCCCGTCAATAATTAAAATCTTTGAAATTTACTCAATAGTTTAATAAGTTGAGCTTATTTGATTTGAGCATTGATTTTTTCTAATTGAAGTTATTCTTAAAATATGTGAACTTGTTACTGTTTTTGTTTAAGGTTTTATTATATTATATTATGTTGAAGGTTTTATTATATATCTTTAGGTTACAATTTAAAAGATTTATGAAAATTTTTTCAACAGTAACTGTTTAATAGAAAAATCAATTTATGTACATTTAATTACAAATGTATAATCAAATTGTACGGAAATTATATTTTTATTCATGCTTTGTTTGAGCAAAAATACCATAGAAAAAAAATCTATTTAAGAATGAAATAAATAAATAATTGATTCCCGGTATCGACAAGAAAACTTTTGCGCTCGCCTAGTTGACTCGTTATTCTAAAATATACCTACATCTGCATTGGAGATTTGTCGAACTTAATAATGTAAAGAATGCATGTGTGTGTACACATACTTAGGCAGAAACTGCGGTGAATCCGTGCACCCATGGTGGACATCCAATATACAGTTGCGTTCAAAAAAGAATGAAATCGCTTGAAGCTGCGCACCCACTTCCAACTTTGACAAGCTGCCATTTCTCTCTCGGTTGATATTTTTTCATGAAAATTTCATACAATCTAGTTCAACTATCCAACTAACATTGCACAAAATTTGAAGTCTTTACATTGACGGGAAACAAAGATACAGCTATTCCCGTAAAAAAGGGAAGTTTGGAGTTGCTTCACTAAATTTGCTGTATCTTTGACAATTTTCATTGAAAAATCTTGAAATTTGGTCCAAAGATGTGAAAATGTTTGATCTAATACCAGGCCAAGTTTCGTCAAAATCGATGAACGTGATCAAAAATGGTGCCGGGTTGAAAATGAGGTTCATTACCCAAGCAACCAAAAGTTCGAATATCACTTAAGGAACGAACTATCGCACAGCAGACGATTTCATTCTTTTTTGGACGGATGTTTATATGGAAATCATCGTAATCCATGTATTCTTGGTATTTTCTTTCACAAAACCAAAATTTATGACAAAGAACGTTGTAAATTGATAAGAACTTTATTCTTCCTTTGTTTAGAAACAGAAATTGTTCCAACAGAACTGGTATTGAAACACACGAGCGAAGAGAATATTCGCTTAAATTGTAGATCAAATTTGTTTATCGGTATAATTGGCAGGTCTGAAGCTCTGTTCTTCATATTTTGAACTCTGTTGAAACATTTTCTCTTTCGAAACAAAGAACGAATGAAGCTTTTAGCAATTTATAACATTCTTTGTGATAAATTTTGGTTTTGTGAAAGAAAATACCAAGAATACATGGATTACGATGATTTCCATATAAACATCCGTCCAAAAAAGAATGAAATCGTCTGCTGGGCGATAATGAACCTCATTTTCAACCCGGCACCATTTTTGATCACGTTCATCGATTTTGACGAAACTTAACCTGGTATTAGATCATACATTTTCACATCTTTTGACCAAATTTTAAGATTTTTCAATGAAAATTGTCAAAGATACAGCAAATTTAGTGAAGCAACTCCAAATTTCCCTTTTTTACGGGAATAGCTGTATCTTTGTTTCCCGTCAATGTAAAGACTTCAAATTTTGTGCAATGTTAGTTGGATAGTTGAACTAGATTGTGTGAAATTTTCATGAAAAAATATCAACCGAGAGAGAAATGGCAGCTTGTCAAAGTTGGAAGTGGGTGCGCAGCTTCAAGCGATTTCATTCTTTTTTGAACGCAACTGTACATATGTACATAAAAGCTTTACGTAAATGTTTCTTAGTGATAATGTCTCAAAAAATCTTTTTTTTTTTTTTTTTTGAAGCATATGAATATTAGAAACCTAGTTTATTAAACAAGTCACTTAAAGTTCTCAGATCTTTACTGAAAAAAAAATTTAAAAAATTATTTGGAAAAAAAATTAATGCAAAACCATTACCCAGGCAAATATTGTAATATTAAAAAAAATGAGCTAACACTTGGGAGCACCTTAATTTATATAAGAGCTAAATATCGTTCACGCCACTCATACATTTTACGTTTAAGTTCAGATTTATAATTTTGATTTCCTTGTCTGGTTTTCTGCGGTTTCTTATATGTAGCGGTGTCATTTCAACAATATTAACGGGTTCGAAAACAAATTCAGAAACGACTATGTCTTGTTTTAGGCAAGTTTTAAACTCGAAAAAAATTGTTTGAAGCGAAGGTGGACCTCCTAATTTTTATTATTTACTAGCTGACCCGGTGTGCTTTGCTACACCTTTCAAAATTAAATGATTATATTCAAAAATTATCCAAATTTTTATTGTTTTATTGACAATATTTTAAATCAAATTATAACATAATTTATAAGCAACCGCTATAAAATGAAAGCTGCAGCTGGAGTTTTGAATTGCAACACAAAGATAACTCATACAAATATTCTAAATCTTGCTCTATAAATTTGTGTTAAAGATCTGATAATTTGAATCTGTCTGGAGGGTCTCAAATTAATCGTACGCAAACAATCTAACTTATAAGATATGGTTGTTTTTTCTTGCTTTGTTCTGGATTTATGCTGAAAAACTGATAAGAGAGCCCCTCCCCTGTCCGTACCTTCACTCTTTGCTTTTTAATAATCATACCTAATTTTTTCGTTCCCAAAAATCCTCTTATATCAAATATAGTTCCATCGCTTGATAAGTTTTTAAGCTTTACAACACAATTTATATGGAGCCTCCTCCCTTCTTCCCATCTCTACACTGTAAAGCGTAAGGATCTATAACAATCGTAGAAACATATCTCGTAACCAAGAAGCTTTCCATGCCATATTTGTTTCCATTTGTTGGTTTCGTTCGCATAAATTGAGAACTTATGCTAACACTATTGTATTGGGCTCGCCTCCCTCCTCCTATGTACCTACTCACTGAAAGGAGGATGGTCGTGTCAGATAATCATAGAATCATAGCAAAATGATTTTCCATGTTAAGTTTTGTCAATTCCTCGGATTTTGTAATAAAAAAAAGTTAAATGTAAGCCTCCTCTCCCGTTCCTATATTCCCAATTATAATAACCTACTGCAAGAAAGGAATTGTTTCACATAAAAAAAGTATTTTTCGTACTCAAATATTTTTTGATGCCAAATTTGGTTTCATTTGCTCGATGAATTCTCGAGTTATGCAAAAAAATTATATGGAAGCTCCCCTTTCCCTCTTTATATCTTTCCGCTGGAAAAAGGTGGGGCTTTGATTTATGATAGAAGCATTTCTCGTATCCAAATACCCTCATATGCCAAATATGGTTCAATTTGCTCGATTAACTCTCCAGTTATACTGAAAATTGTAAGGGAGACCTTTCCTCCCCCTTTTCATCCACCTCTTTGAAGGAGTGAGGGAAACCAAATATTCATAGAAGCATTTCTCGTACCCAAATATCGTTCCATACCAAATTTGGTTCCATTTGCTGTTGTAGTTTTTGAGTTATGCTGTAAAAATTGTATGAAACTCCCCTCCCTCTGTCCTTTCTCCCCGATGGAAGAAAGAGGGGGTCTCAAACAATCATCAGAACATGTCACGTTCCCAAATACCCGCCTATGCCAAATTTGGTTCCATTTGCTTAATTAGTGTTTGAGTTGTGTGAAAAATTATAAAAGAGGCCCCTCCTACCTTTATTTCACCCTACTGGAAAGAGGGATGGTTCTCAAATAATCATAGAAATATTTTTTGTATTCAAATACCCTCCCATGCCAAATTTGGTTCCATTTGCTTAGTTAGTTTTTGAGTTATGTAAAAAAAATATGGAAGAGGCCTCCTCCCCCTTTCTACTGGAAAGAGGGAGGGTTCTCAAATAATCATTGAAATATTTTTCGTATCCAAATACCTTCCCGTGCCAAATTTGGTTCCAATATCTTGATTTGTTATCGAGTTATATGAAAAATTGTAAGGTAGCCCCCCTCTGCCCTTCTTATCACCC
Source organism: Uranotaenia lowii (assembly GCF_029784155.1). NCBI lineage: Eukaryota > Metazoa > Arthropoda > Insecta > Diptera > Culicidae > Uranotaenia > Uranotaenia lowii. The sequence goes on from NC_073692.1 coordinate 117,048,074, forward strand.
AACTGAGAGGAGGGAGGGGTACCTAATATTCATACAAATATTCATCGTACTCAAATACCACCCCATGCCAATTTTGATACCATTTGCTTGATGGGTGCTCGAGTTATATAGAAAATTGTCTTTTGTTTGGGAGGCCCCTCCGTCCCTTATTAAGAGAGGGAGGGGTCTCAAACCATAATAGGAACCTTCCCCTGCCTCCAATACACCCACCTGCCAAGTTTCACGCAAATCGGTTCAGTAGTTTCAGAGTCTATAGGGAACAGACAGACAGACAGACAGACAGACAGACAGACAGAAATTCATTTTTATATATATAGATTTAGAAAAGACTTTAAAACAGAAAGCATGTTTACGAGGTTATGGTCCTGTGACTTGAAAATACCAATATAGAATTTAGAAAAAAAAAGAAACCTTTTTATTCTTTAACTAATTACCTACGACATATAACAGCAATCATTTGGGAGTTCTGAATGAGGAATAGGCAATAGATATTTCGTAGCTATGCCAACAACTTTAAGATAACCTTCTTTTTTGTCTCAATTTGATAATCATAGCTTCAACATACACGAGAACAACCTCGTCAACAAACTTTCTGATATAGAGAAATTTTGGAATTGATTGCCACTTTTCGCTATATTTTGTCTCCACCACTCAATTTGCGGAAAGCTAGATCAAGATATAGTAATCAAAGAGATTTTCCTAATGATCCACACAAGTAGCACCTTACCGACAAAAGGTTTGAAGGGAAAACAAACGCTTTACCATACCCCTAGGTTTCATGTTTTGAAAGCTTGACTCGCTTTTGTATTGATATGTATCACAGTACCTACATTCGCTTTTCCTTCCTTATAGTCGGATGGGTTTATTGGAAAATTGCAGCATCTTTCGGCAGAGAAGTCATGATCTTGATCTCTTTCTTGGCATGGTTATTCGATTACAATCCAACTCAACGGAGAACTGTTCGTGCTGTGATTTACACTCACTCAGATCAGAAAAGTTGATGAAAAAGAAAAGATGACGGTGAGAAAAAAAACTGTAAAGATACGCACCCTCTGTTTGTGGAAAGATGGCTCAAAGTGGGAAATCCGTTCGTTGCATGTGTAAAAAAATCTGTTAATCCGAGTGCAGGGGCATGTGAGGAGTAACTACGCGGTTTATCTAGGTTAGTTGATGGTGCTTACTCTCGTTATGTAATTCATTGACATGAGTAATCACAACAGAAAGTGGAAGAATCATGATTGTGGCTTTTGACGTCTCGGTATACTTCAAGTGTTAGATTGAGATAGACAGTTATCGTTGATTATTTTGCACACACTTCACGTATTTGGACTAAGATTGCTGATCTATAAACATAAGGAAAAGTTTCGGGTACACTATAAGGCAAACAAAAACCATTAATGATGTTAGTCAATTCTCGTTAACTATTCTTTGTCTATTCTGTTGATCATAATACTCATGTTTCGAATTATTCCCAATTTTTTCATGAACATCTTTCAGTGAAAATGAATAACTAAAAAATTGATAAAATGATGGATGATGTTCACACAAGCCACAACGCTGAAAAGTGGGTTCAGCTAGGTATTAATAATACGATTCCTTAAGTCAAAATGTTGTTAATCTGAACTTCAAAATAATTTTTAATTTTGATCGACCACAGCCTGAAAAAAATTTCAATAGAATTGGACAATTGAAGCTTGTTCTATTTATCATGCAGAGCGTTTCTGGCAATACTTTAGAAAGTTGTCGAATTTTACTCTAAGGAAGAAGCTGTGTAGACATTCCCTTTTTATTAAGTTTTTCTATATGTTTCATTGGAAAAATATTTGGGAAATAGTAAAAATAAAGTTTTTTTTTTCTGTTTGTAATAATTTTTTTTAACTTTGTTTTTTTTTCTCAAATTTAAACATTGATTTGTTGAATAATCTCCAAGTCATTTTTACTGCTATGTACATTAGATTCAGCCGGTTTGGGGTCATTTTTAATGTCTCAAACCGTGGGTTTTTAAAAGCTTCGTTTCGATTCAAAACGATTCCTTTTTTTACAGAATTTTTGGTGACATTTTTAAATATAATTTATGAGCTAAATCTTGTATCAAAACCAAAGGCAACACAGAAATTTATTTTACTGTGCCCTATTATTCATTAATAAGTTCTTTAGATGATGTACAAATGTTTTTTGACTAAGAAAGTTTGCCTTATAATGAACATAAACTTTCCAGAAAAATTAACAAACAATTTTTAAACCCGTTTAAATTGCACAATCAAATCTTAAACAAGAAAGTAAAAAACTTAAAGGAAAGTAGACACACTAACATTTTGTTCATATCAGAAAGTATTTAACAAATTTTCAGCAATTAAAAAAGCTGCATTTTGAAGGATTTTATACAATTAACGTGGCAAATAAAGTTAGTTCGAAACAGAATCGGAAGTTTTCATGTGAAAGTTTCTTATTTCCCGATTGAGACCTTGCAACATTAAAGCTAGTAAATTTGAATATAAAATTAAATTTCACAACATCTTAAATAATCAATTTGAATTAGTTCTCAATTCCTAATAAAAATTATGAATGAAGTTGCATTGTGTTTTTGTATTTGAGTTTTCAATCAGAATAAGAGTGCAAATTCAAATCTGGAATTTGAAACATTATAATTATATCCGTTTTTCTATATATTTAGTATTTTATAAATTTTTATTTCAGGTCAAATTAAGATTTTAAATCAATTTTAATTATTAACTGTTGTTTGTTGGTTGGCTTTTTCTGTCTACTGATAAAATTGTTACATTGACGTTAACATTTTTAATTATAGCGAAAAGTCAACAAACAAAAAAGACATAAACCCAGTCATAAAATTACCTTGAAATTATGAACTCTAAAGTTTTACCTTCCATTATTTATTAATTTTCTTATTTATCAAACTCATACTCTTGTCCAAACAATTATTTTAAATGAAAGTTTCGTGTTCTCGGTTGGGTACCGTATACGATATTTGGAAATCTGGACTGAATAAGATATACTAAGCACATTTACAATTAGATAAAACATCTATAATGGTTGTAGCCTCTAGCCTATATCTAAAATAAATCATAAGCTTTAAGCGGTGAAGTCGATGTTTACCTTTTTGTAACAAGTGATAACGAAATTCATACCTGAGATGAGTTTATGAGGCTTACATCCTGGTTGTGAATACATATTATTATTCTCGAATCACAAATTTTGATTAAAATTTTTCAGTAGAACATGAAAATGAGATGATCGTGAACCTTCATGAGGGAGGGGAGATGGAGGCCCTCAAACCCCTCCCCCCTCGTTCCTACGGCCATGTGATTCCTTATATTAACCACAAATATATGTATATGAACATTTTTGTTTGAATTTTCACAATTCTACAAAAAACTCCTACATATTAGCGATCATGCTGCATGATCGCTGAAGGTTGCTTTGTATCCGATTCAATCAATATTAAAATGGTATTTTTCATAATTGTTTAGAAAATCATAACTGATTTGAAATACAGTGGCCAAAATCAACCGTATTCATGCCAAAAATGCCATCTTCATTCAGTAATTGATTTTTTTTAAATTTTTTTCACATTTAATTGCAAAAAAGTTTGTTTATGAAAACCTCATAGGTTTTAAATTTCAATGAAATATTTAAAAAATATAAACGAATATCGATTTTTTTCTTTACAAATACAACTGTTTGAGGAAATAAAGTAAAATGGAAGATTTTCTAGCAAATGAAGCCTTAAATACATTCAAATTAAGCAAATGTTTATTTCAGAAATAATAAATCTGTGACCATTAACAGATTCAAAACGGTTTAAGCGACAAAGTTATACTTAAAAAAAACACTGAAACCTTTGAAACGAACGATTTTTCATGCAGATTGTGCTAATCTTTTCAAAAAAAAACATTATTTAGATGATCCTTCTATGTGACACTTACATTACTAACTGTAAAATTAAATTATCTCAGAAACACAGACATAATAAAAACGTTTTAACGTTCTAGAATGTTGATAAAATATACAACAATACCAAAAAAATAATAAAGCACTCAAAAATGACGAAAAGCATAAAAATTTCATAAAATTCAAAAACAAATGGAAACCAAAAAAATATAAATGACAAAAATATCTTTAAAAAGATGCAAAATGGTAGATATAACAAATACGATAAAAAATATAAGAATAAAATAAGAGTAACAATTCATACATTATTTAAAAAAAAAAGTTGAAGAGAAAATAAAGAAAATTTTTTGAAGTTTCAATTTTTCATCGAAGCACAAATCGATGTTCAAATTATGTTAAAAGCTACCCAAATTATTCTCTTGTGCATTTTGATAAAATTCATAAAATTCGTTTTTGGACCCAAAAATCCAAACTAAGCATATGTGATTTAGATTTTATTTTGGTTTACTTTGACAAATAATGTCAAAAACAAATCAAAATCTGGGAAAACCCTGATTAATCCAGTTACAATCCAGAATGCTAATGTTATAACCGTTTGAGTTTCAAAAACCTTTTAGAATTTCGATAAAGAATCCCAGTTAATTTCTGGATATTTTTGAAATTTCAAAGGGTGACCGCAAACTGATTCTGACCTTTGATCTCGATTTTGCAGCTCAATCGTTTGATCAACTTTAACAAAATCCAGATTTTTGGTCAGATTTGAAGCGATCTAGTTTTGAGCCAGCAAGCAATGTTGTGTACAAGTGAGTTTTAAAACGCCTGAATGTAGACCTTTGCTTCCTGTTTTTTTTCGATTCTCGTTCATCAGTGCCTAACGGTTTTTGCTTGCTTTGGCGTTCAAATTGTTCAATATTTAATATGGTTTGACTTTTGATGGACAATAAAAATATTAGAGATCTGGCCAGCCAAATACCACCCAAAACCCTTTTTGCCGAATATTCGGTACCCCGAATAGTAGAGCGAAGTATTCGACCGAATAGCAGACTTGTCCAATTTTTCAAATGATGAGTGATAAATTATAAAATATTCGCTTTATACTTTAGTTATCGTATTAATCCAATCGGATATCGGATAAATCCGGGCTTGACAGCAAAGAATTCGAGATAAGTTAAAGATGGACAGGTTGCCCAGATGTTATATAAAGCTGCCCGGATTTTGCCCGGTTTATTCACTTTATTTGCTAAATCAAATAAGAAAACAAAACTGCCTCTAAGTTTAATTTGTCTGTGGTTTAAGCTTTTTTGTTAAATAACGTTTTTTAGAGTTAATTTGAAAATGATAATCAATTAATTTCAATTCTTAGATACGTATGACCGCTGCTGATGTGATTTGAAATTTAAATTCAAGTAATTTTTTTTCACTTTTCTCTTGTATGTTTAGGAATAATGCCTAGATCTCGTTCATATTTGCCCTATGTTTTTCAAAGTTTCCAGAAAAATCGCTCAGAATTGCTCCACGTTTACTAATGGTATAGGTACGGTGGAGGTTGAAATCATCGTTATTTTCAATATCTATTTTTGAAAAATCGATCTTCATCTCATTCGATATCAAATAAGCTATTTCAATCGCTTGTCACCTGTTTTAAACGTTTTGTCCAAGGTTTCAACGGAACTCGTTCTATTTTTGATGAACGCCCTGGAAGCGAAGATATCTTGGATAGTAGAGAGACCCATACTTGAAAAAAGGTAGGTACATCTCTAAAAAATAGAAGAAGCAAAACATATGAAGATTAAAGCCATTTTTTTTTCTAAATATGACTCAAACCTAACAAAACAGCCGTTAAGGAAGCACGCAGCACGAAAATTTTATATTAATTTTATGTTTTTATTCAACTTAAAATAGATTTTTATTAAGATGAATGAAAAGTACAGTAGACCGAAACGTCAAAAGATTGAAAAGATGAAAATAAAAAAGGCTTCATTCGAAACTCGAGTGCTAACACTAAGTCAAATCAATAAACAAAAAAAAAGACAAAATGTTCATCATAAGTTTTATACTGATGGTCAAGAAATTAAAAGTTATAAAATATCTAACTTGAGTAAAAGTTTATGGCTTAGTAATAACAATTTCCACAACATCCTCAGTCATCCTCATCCGTCCCTGAAATTTATACCCGCGGAGTGTCCGTGGAATTTCAATTTGACTTTCCTGACTAAAACCAATATATGTATCTCTCTTGTTTCTCAACTGATTTTTTATAAAATTTATTGTTTTAAGAACCTCGTGATGTAACTCGAATATGTTTTTCAGACATTATTCACCTACAACTCTTCAGTTTTCCGTTATTCAAAGTCTAAGAAGAAAATCCGAAAAAAACTTGCTTCGAAAAAAAGACTGTAGATCAGCTATGGAATGCTGAAAAAAATTTTTTTTAAATACCTAAAAATGCTGAAGTACGTTGGACATGAGGATATATTTTATTGATTTTTTTAAGATCATGACCACAAAAAATGTAAAAATGTGTAAAAAACGTATTTTTCAATCAATGAACCGTCAAAATGGTTTAAATCACACCAGACAAATTTTGAAAGAGAATTGAAAAGTTGACGTGATTTGGCACATTTTTGCATTTTAAGATTGTCGAAATACGAAACACAGCATTTTTGACGAATTTCCGAAGGTTGCTGTTTTTGGAACTTTTTGTTAATTTGCAATTTCTCAAATTACTTGTACTTAAATTCAAATTTGCACTGAATTTTAACTAAAGATTTTTGATTGATTAACTAGTTAATCGCCGCGATGAATTGTTTGATGTTTTCATCGAATTTTTGTGTCGAAAATCAAAACTAAAATACTTGTTGGTTGGTTCAAACGTTTCGAGCTACTTTTGGCGTTTCGCTCTTCCTCGGTGGACCTTAAAATTAAATTTATTAATTGTATAAAGACAAAATACCAAAAGATAAAACTACAAATGTCGTTTATAACATAAAATGTGGAGGATGTGAAAAATCCTACATTGGAGAAACAAGTCAATTCTTACAAAAAAAGATTAGAACAACATAAAAACGTTGTTAAAAACAAAAAAATTGAAAGAACCCGACTTGAACAACAAAGTATCGAGTACGGTCATGTTTTTGATTTTGGAATGGGTTTTGAAGTACAACACCAGAATCTGTGCAGAAGTGTTTCACATTTTAATTGGGGGTGACAACGACGTTGTTAACAAACAGAATGATTCAATTAATTTCAAATCAACATACAACTCCATTTTACCAAGGATCAAGACACTGACAGATCAATGTAAACATAACATAAAACCCGGTTTAATACACTTAACAGTGGATTTGAGCCTTTCTTTCAGATTCCAAACATATTAGTTTTGCGTGTTTTAATCTATAACGGTAGAATGTTTACAAAAATCACTTTTGTAAATGATTTTCGTTAAATGAAGCTATCAAACGGAATAAACTATAGGGGATAAAAAAGGATTTTTGAAAAATTATAAGATTTTATGTTACAATCGATAAAAACGATTTTTTGTTACGATCGAGAGAGAAACTCAAAAATAAATAAACGATTATTTTATAACAAACAAACGCCTGCACGAATTCTCGCCTTAAATTTGCATATTTAGGAAGCAATGGATCGAAAAGCCGTAATGTAGAGCCTTCGTGTGTACATTGTTGTCTGAATATGAATACGAATTTTTAATTGGAATATTTTCTTTAAAAGTGGGGTAAAAATATTGATTTGTATAATCATTGTCATTTTTATTATAATTTATTCTCAACTCGCATCTTTACTCTTAACATTATTATTATTATTTATAAGAGACCTTTTAACCACCCGGGTCGTTCGGGTACATTGATTTTGATTAAAATTAAGCGAATTTTAATTGATAAGAACGATATTCATTGTGTTTGTTCTTGCGTAAAAGTTATTTCCCAAAACTCATCCGGGATCGAATCAATTGAAACATTTCTTTTTTTCTTTTTAGGTGTTTTTGTTGTTTTCAAATCTTGATTTAATGTTTTGCTGTCATCCAGAGAGCTATTGGCAGCTCGACTACGCCGTTTCTTACGTTTATTTACATCCTGTTTCTTTTGACCGTTTTCTGGCCCAGTCTGAGTTTTATTGTCGTCTATTTTTACAAAAGACGGCTCAGCTTCAGATACTGCCTTTTTCAAATAACCGCGTAGAGTGTTCATGTTGTACATACACCTGAAAATAAAATTAAGCTCTTGAAAAAGTTTGTTTACGAAAAAAAAATTGAATTGAACAACGCTTTAACCCTTTCCTTCCCACGAGGTTTTTCACGTTTTAAAAATAGAAATATTGGTTTACAGTTAAAGTTCTAGAACAAAAGATGCATAATTTAAGCCTACTTTAATGATCCATTTGATAAATTTGGGTTTTGAGGTTGATCATATGTGTTCCATTGGGAAGATAACAACACATAGGGTGCAAATGAAAAACAGGAAATAATTGCAAAAAAACATGGAATTTCATCACTTCATTGGTCACAAACTAAAACGATCCTATTTGATGAAAAACTTCTTTGGTATACGCATCCCTCGAAAGTCTATTTATTGAAATATCTGAAATTTTCATTTTTTCCTTGAACAATTGGCCACCATGACACTTTGCGCAAGGGAAACAAAACATGCCGTTTTTCGAGAAAATCTCGAACTTTTACAAATATTTTAAGACATGTGGTCATTTAAGCAGATGAATTAACTATCCTGAAGCGAATTTTTTTGTTGACGAAATGATTTTCTTGAGTATTGATAAGAAGCTTCCCAAGAAGAAAAGTACGTTTTGTTCCCAGTGTATCACCAGTGATCCACTTTACTTACTCAAAAATTTATATGTTTTAGTTGAAATCTAAGTAAACCATCATTTGATTCTGCTTGCATAAGCAACCTTCTGCACGTCAGTATTTTTATTTCAAGGAAATTATAAAAACTTGTCAAGTTATTGAGCAACAAATGACGACTTGATTTAAATTCGAAAAAAATCCGACTTTTTTGCAGCTTTTGATCTGCCAAGCAAAACCTAGCGAACCGATTTTCTTCAAATTTTGTGCAATGTTTCTTTACTCATATTCGGTGAGAAAATGGTGTTGATCCAAAGCGCCCAGTTCAAATGCGAGCTGTGCAAAGTTGTGGATCACCTGTGCTACCATGGGAAGGAAAGGGTTAAGCAAGGATGCCGTAAAATATTTGTTAAAGAAAAACGGAGAACATTGCAACATACTTTATGAACAGAGCTGCGAATGGTTAGTGTCAGCCAACCAATATCAGTCGACTTTGATACTTGCATATCTATGTCATGTGATAATGATTTTTGTTCAGCGACATAAGCTAACAATGTCATGACCAATTTGAACGAATATCAGTTTTCTTGCTATAAATTTAGCTTCTTACGGTCATGGATTACATTTCGACAGGCTCCTGCAATGATATAGAATCCGTGTGTGCATCTCTCACATTTAAGCTTTTTTTTTCTCAAATTGGAGCTTTTCATCTCCTATGCTCTCAAGGCAAAAAAAGCTAAGATCTAAGGGAAAAAACTTAAGAAACGATATTCACAAACACTTCACATTCACAAATATATGTTGGTCACATGATTCATAGACAAATCCTATATCATTGCAGCAGAGTCATTTTTACAACTGTTGCTCCACAAATAACGTAAAATCCATCCTAACACAACCAGAAATCAAAATAGAAAGATAACAGTGTGTTATGCGAGTGGAGAAAAACAATGTCATGAAAAATTTACATTTCTGCCTGACTTTTTTCGATGACATTGACTACTAGACGTTGTTTAGGATCAAATGAAATCGACTGAAAATTACCAGTCTTGTTTATTGATGATAATATCAATTTTTTTAAATTGAACTCAAAATTTGTTAAAACAGCTTGGTTTCCCGTGTTATTGAAAATTGCAGAAATCTTCTTTATTAAGGATTCTTTAAAATTACAGCCAAAAACTCGGAAGTGCCGAAGGGTATAGCTGAGATGACCAAGTGGAAAGTCTAAAATGATCGGCACTATTTTTTTGGGAAGAATGACAGCTTGCTATTAAATTCCTTGAAATAAAAAAAATGGTACTTTATATTTAACCATTTTTTTCGATCTTCTACTATTCGTATTTAAAAGTAGGTAGACGACCTAATAAAAAAACCCAAACAGGTTTGGTGTCGTAGAGATTCGAGTAACATCGTCGGATCAAAAGAAAACAAGTTATTTTTTTTTCATTAAATAAGTCAGCTTTTTAGGTAAAAGTGATGTTAAAAGTATGATTTTTCTTTTAGAATAAAACTTTTTAAACCTCAAAGGAATCACCCAATCCTAAATTAGTGTTAGAAGGTGTTCTGGCAATTATGAAAAACGAAAAAAAACCTAAGAGGCCAGGTGTCTCGAAGTCAGTCACACTGAGATCCTAGCGCCTCAATGATTTGAACATAGTTCATAAGAAACGACTGGGAAATCTTAATCAGAAATCGAATCTGGACCTCTAACCCTTATATGTTAACTAAATAACTCAACTAAAATCGAAAGAATTGAATCGGATTGTTGCATAATAAAAAGTTAATTTACGTACCTTATACGCAGCAACAATCGTTAAGGCACCAACAATCGACTTTTCACGCACTGACACTTTTCTTTTTGAATCTATTTCACCGTTTTTTACAGGAATAGAATGTAGACAACTTTCAGCGCCAATTCGAAATGAAATAAATGGAGGCTGCCAGCCTGAAGCCAGTCAACACAACGCCAACACGCTCGAAATTCTTTAACCAATTATCGTTAAAAAGTAACCATTTTCACACCCTTCCGCGTTAAGGGATTTTTTGACTGCTTCCATAGAAATCATTTTTTGACTTCTTTTGAGAAGTGGAAATATGGTTACTTTTTAACCGCAAGAAATTATTGCGGAGAAGTTGAAAAAACGGTTTATTTTAAACCATATCGCAGAATGGAAGGAAAACAGGTAATTTTTTTTCTTTAAAATACTAGAATTGGGATGTTTTCAACTGGAAAAAGAAAAAAGATGCGGGTTTAAAAGCAGCTTATTTATTTTTCTTCAAACTGCCGGCTCAACATTACCAGGTCCTCGCGAACCTTTTACTGGTGTTGCCTCCACAAAGATCAGGCATATTTACAGCCTTGGATGGCAATCATTAATAACTTAAGTCTGGTAGCAAGTACGTGTTCGGGATTCATTGACAAAAATGCCTGTATGTTACGAGCTACCTCCTGCAGGACCTTATGAATGTGTTCATTCATAATGTGGTCGAAGAAGGTCAGATTAACGATGGCGTCAGAGAGAAACCTGTTGAAGAAAAAGGTTTAAAATGTTTAAAACATCAACTGGAACGCAAGCAAAATTCCAAACCTGTGCTTAAGGTCGTTAATATTGGACATGTCGGCTGCAATCTGCTGAATCAGTGACAGCAGTATCCGTTGTTCTAGAGCACATGGATTGAACACCTGTTTGTAATTGGCGTGCTTTATTGTGAATCACACTATAGTTTCAAATCGTTGGACTGAAGAGCTATAACGAATGCATCGTTTATGCGCCCTGTGGCTAGCAGTTGCCGGATGTGTTCGGGATGACCCAAAAAAGCGGGCGCTGGAGTTTGTGCTTGCGACCGCACCGCTGACAATACTGAGTCCTCTAGAGAAGAGGCTTGGGCCTCCAAACCCTTATCGATTTCCGCCCTTACGTTTTCCCAAATCATTTTAAGCTAATTGCCTTGGAAATCATTCGAATCATTGCTTAGATCTTTACGCTAGGCTGCAACATTGGCGGGTTGGAATAGATCATTGACAGTTAAGTTCTGCCCAGTTTATTGAACGGTTTTTTTTAGCGCGGCTTCAAACTCTTCGTTCAGTTTTCTGCATGATAAATACGTTTCCGTTTTATCGAGGTCTGCAAGATGAAAATATAACAGTAAGAATCATGTATTTCAAAAGGATGACTTTGAACATTACATTCTTTTAACCCTGCTGAAAATTCTTTATTGAGCTGCCAAAACAGTTCTTGTGAGCATCACTCATAATTCGGTAAAATGATGTTTCGTAACGCTTCATGAAATGATGTTTCCATTGCTTTTCGAACACTCTTATAGACGGAATTACCGATAGCATCAATAGTTACCTGAAAATAAAAATAAAACAAATGACTCAATGTTCATACAATTTGCAATATTTTCACACCAGAAACAGAAATTCAAGACCAACGCGGTGATTTCGATTTAAAAAAAAAAAAGAAAACAATAATACTCACCTGATTACGCATAGTTTTTGTACACCCTCTTGGAGGGCACAATCGAATTTTTGCTGCAACTGCTCCCGATTCGGTTGACAATCTGGAGCGTCAATCTCGGTTCTAGTGAATTCATGATAGTAAAGTTTAAGCTGCTGAAATGTTTGCTGTACATAGTTCCGATTTTCTCACTATGAATATCGGACAAAGTGCGCTTCTCCGAACTGGTCTGCTCGATAATGTTGGATTCGATCTCCCGTAGAGTATCATTGAGTAACTTCGAATTATCTGTACGTATTTTTTGTAGATCGGACACTTGCGAACGCAGTTCAGTTATTTGTCGAGGAATTCTGCTACGTCTAACAGCCGATCCATTTTTTGAGTTAGTTCGTCCATCTGTTTGTTCGATTGTACAACAGCAATGCTGGGAAGCATGGAAGGCTGTGGAAGATCTTTCAACGGAGGAAGCGGCACTCCGGGAACCTTCGGCCATTCAATGGTTCTACTGCTAGGAGATTCATTGTCATCGTCGTCTATGTTTTTGAAATTTTACCGTGTTTCTTCGTCGTCGATGATTTCGTTTTCCAGATCATTCAACTCGTCATCATCACCAGCAATCTCATCGGTATCTTCCAAAAGGATATTGTCGGAATCATAGTGCTCATTAAGACAGTCGTTTTCTTTGAGCGATAAAAATTCCTGAACTTCATGCGATGGACTGGAGCCACCGCTAGCTAACATTTCTGCAGAAGGCATAGGCGGAACAGATGGCGTCACTAAGAAGGGAATTAACATTTCAAGTTTAGTAAACGGTAATGTTAAATAACTCAATATGCTTACCCAATAAAGTTATTTGTTGTAGTTCGACTAACTTGCGAACTTTAGCTTGTTCCTGTTCCTCTTTCATTATGCTGTTGACGATGTTGACGACAATCCCAGCTTGGATAACATGTGCATTATCCCTTCTGAGCGATATACTTGCCCCGGTGCCGGAACCCAGAATCAGCCGACCATGATTGATCAGAGTTCTGTTTTCCGATTCACGGACAGCGACTTACAGGCAGTTTTGTTCACTTCCCGCTTGATGTGGACCATTTGCTGTGCCATTCCCATGATGCTGATTTCTTCCGACCGGAGCTTTTCGGAGTGGCTTATTTCCCATTTTTGACTGATTTTCACCGACGGATATAGCCAAAATTTACCAAAAAATTGGCAAAATAATTTTGACAGGCTGAAAAAAAGTCCAATAGTTAAATAAATGAAATATTGAAAACCGAATACAAGAAAAATTACCAATCCAAGTTTTTTGCTTCTAGTACTGAATGAACCGGGAGTTTCCTGAGACAGCGATATCGACCGCAATTCCAGCAGAGACGCCGACCGACCAGCCCCAGCTTCATCCGAATCGCAGGAACAGATTTACTATACTACTATGAAACATTTTATTCGTGCGAAAAAAATACAAATTTTAATAAACGCGTTCGGTTTGCTCCACGGTTAAATCCAAAATGGCGAAGAAATGTTTCAACCATTTTGTGGTTAATACACGAGAACTGCCAAAATGGTTAAAATTTCGCAAAGAAATAATCTTTAAAAAAACAATATTGATAGTTTTTGAGAAAAAACCAGAAAATTGGTATAACCATATATGGTTAAATAAAAATGAGCGTGTACCTATATGCTGTTATGTATTACAGTGTGATCAAGAAAACCAAAATTCGGAAGGATAATTTATTCAAAATAAATCAGAAAATATATTTTATAGCAGCGACCGTTCTACCAAGTAGTTAAAGTTTGTATTTTGAAAATGATATTTAAATATTTCACAAATGTGGAAGACAAAATATAATTATGAGTGTAAATCTTAGTTTGTAAATATGTACATTAAGAATCGAAAATTTGAAATTGCATTCATAATTGTGAATTCAAGATTTTAATTCTAAATCAACGTTGTTTTTTATGGTTCGCAACACAAACTCCATACAAATAAGCACACAACTACATCCACGAGATATGAATTTCAATTATTAGCATATTTTATCATTAAACGCGGAAATTATTTTGTTGAATTGTGAGTGGGGATCTGAGCTATTTCTGTCTTATAGCTTGTACAGTGGTGTATAGTTCAAAATGTACCCAAGAACTATAATTTTTTTAAGAGATGCCTATTACTTCAAATCATATAAATTTTAGATATATAATGCAATCCGTTGTTTTCGAATCTTGGTTTAATGTTTTGCTGTCATCCAGAGAGCTATAGGCAGCTCAACTACGACGTTTCTTACGTTTGTTTACATCCTGTTTCTTTTGATCGTTTTCCAGCCCAATCTGAGTTTTATTGTCGTCGATTTTTTCAAAAGACGGCTTGGCTTCAGATACTGACTTTTTCAAATAACCACGTAAAGTGTTCATGTTGTACATAAACCTGAAAATAATATTAAGCTCTTGAAAAAGTTTGTTTACGGTAAAAGGAATTGAATTGAACAACGCTTTAAACAAGGATGCCGTAAAATATTTGTTAAAGAAAAACGGAGAACATTGCAACATACTTTATGAACAGAGCTGCGAATGGTTAGTGTCAGCCAACCAATATCAGTCGACTTTGATACTGCTTTGCATATCTATGTCATGTGATAATGATTTTTGTTCAGCGACATAAGCTAACAATGTCATGACCAATTTGAACGAATATCAGTTTTCTTGCTATAAATTTAGCTTCTTACGGTCATGGATTACATTTCGACAGGCTCCTGCAATGATATAGAATCCGTGTGTGCATCTCTCACATTTAAGCTATTTTTTCTCAAATTGGAGCTTTTCATCTCCTATGCTTTCAAGGCAAAAAAAGCTAAGATCTAAGGGAAAAAACTTAAGAAACGATATTCACAAACACTTCACATTCACAAATATATGTTGGTCACATGATTCATAGACAAATCCTATATCATTGCAGCAGAGTCATTTTTACAACTGTTGCTCCACAAATAACGTAAAATCCATCCTAACACAACCAGAAAACAAAATAGAAAGATAACAGTGTGTTATGCGAGTGGAGAACAACAATGTCATGAAAAGTTTACATTCCCGCCTGACTACTTTCGATGACATTGACTACTAGACGTTATTGAGGATCAAATGAAATTGACTAAAAGTTACCAGTCTTGTTAATGATGATAATATCAATTATTTAAATTGAACACAAAATTCGTTAAAACAGCTTGGTTTCCCGCGTTTTTGAAAATTGCAAAAAATCTTCTTATTAAGGATTCTTAAAAATAGCTGTTCAAAGAATTCGATCATATTTCATTGATATATTGTTGATTGCTTTTTAAGTCATAATCATAATCAAAAATTACAGCCAAGATCTCGACAGTGCCGTAGGGTAAAGCTGGGATGAACTAAGAGGAGAATCCAAAATTATTGGCACTATTTTTTTTTTTTTTTGGGGAAGAATGACAGCTTGCTATTAATTCCTTGAAATAAAAAAAAAAAAAGTTGGTGCTTTATAATTAACAATTTTTTTTCGATCGTATATAAAAAGTACATACACGACCTAATAAAAATAAAAACCCAAAAAGGTATGGTGTGCCGGAGGAGATGCGAGTAACATAATCAGCCACTCTCGATCCTAGTGCCTCAATGATTTGAACATAGTTCATAAGAAACAACTAGAAAATCTTAATAGGAAATTGAATCTGGACCTCAAATCCTTATATATTAACTAAATAACTGAACTAAATTCGAAAAGAATTGAATCGGATTGATGCATAATTAAAAAGTTAATTTACGTACCTTATACGCAGCAACAATCGTTAAGGCCACCAACAATCGACTTTCCACGCACTGACACTTTTCTTTTTGAATCTTATTTCACCGGAATAGAATGTAGACAACTTTCAGCGTCAACTCGAAATGAAATAATGGAAGCTGCCAGCCTGGAAAAGGTATGTTTAGAATTGCTGTCAGTCAACCTGCCAGTCAGTTCAACACAACGCCTACCTGTATGCTGTTATGTATTACACTGTGATCAAGAAAACCAAAATTCGGAAAGGATAGTTAATCCAAAATAAATCAGCATCATAATATATTTTATAAACAGCGAGCGTTCTACCAAGGAGTTAAAATTTGTTTTTTGAAAATGATATTGAAATATTTCAAAATGTAGATGACAAAAATATTAATTATGAGTGTAAATCTTAGTTTGTAAATATGTACATTATGAATCGTAGAATTTGAAGTTGCGTTCATAATTATGTATTTAAGATTTTAATTCAAAATCAGAATATTGAATTTCAATCTGAAATCTGTACTGAATGATGATTTTTGAATTTTGGACTGTGCATTATCTACACCTAATTCTATAAACGATGTAAATATCAGCAATGTTAATGAAAAATTAAGCTGTAATTTTCACTAAAGAGCATTCAATTTCAGCGAAATTTTTAGTATATAATAGTATCATAATATTTTACACGTTGTTTTTTATGGTTCGCAACACAAACTCCATACAAAGAAGCACACAATTAGATCCACGAAATGTAAAATCCAATTATTAGCATATTTTATCATTAAACGCGGGAAACTATTTTGTTGAATTGTGAGGCGTCATCTGAGCTATTTCTGTCTTATAGCTTGTACAGTGTGTGTTTAGTTCAAAATGTGCACAAGAACTATAATTTTGATTAGGGAGATAGCCTATTACTTCATATCATATGAATTTTAGATATATGATGCAATCCGGAGAAAATATTCACATCGGTTGTCGGTGGCCCAAGTAGGGATTCCAACTATATTATTTTTTTTTTCTTTTTCGAGAAAAATCTATTACATTTGATGAGTTCTTTTCCACGTCAATAGAGGTTCGTTAAAAAAATTAGGATTGAGAAGCCATCAGCCTCAAGAAACCATAAGCACTAACGAACTTGTCAAAATGCTATTTATCAATAACAAATCTTATCTGCCCTCTCTTAGCACTGTGAGTCAAATCTGGCGAAACTAACTGCTATATTGGCGCTTATGGTTACTTGGGACAGTCAATATAAAATAATTTTTACATTGTTAGAGGGCTAAGCAGAAAAAGCGAGGGAAATAATTAGGTTAGCTCCCTCCGTCATAAACAATCATTTTTCATAAAATTAATGTTTCATGGGAAACCTCCTTCTCACTGAAATCTTATGCTTTGATTTAAATAAGTTGAATTAAAAATCGTCCTTTTTTATGGATC